>NC_074678.1:46366942-46505375 GCF_029448725.1 Salvelinus fontinalis | reverse complement strand
CTAAAATGGATTAAGTCGTTTTTTCCCCTCATCAATCTACACACAATTCCCCATAATGACGAAGTGAAAACAGGTTTTTCAATTTTTTTGGCAAGTTTATACAAAATAAAAAACAGAAATATTACATTTACACATCTTCTTGGGTATGACATTACAAGCTTGGCACACCTGTCTTTGTTTCTCCCATTCTTCTCTGCAGATCCTCTCAAACTCTGTTAGATTGGATGGGGAGCATCGCTGCACAGCTATTTTCAGGTCTCTCCAGAACTAATTTTTTTTCCGATAGAAATTCCATGCACTGTAATTTACATCTTGATAAGAGCTACTGGTAAGATTGAGGTAATGAGTAATCCGTTTGGATAAGGGAATTGGAAATACACATGACACTTGTTTTAGATCATTTTACCTTATAATCTCTGGAGACAAATGTGAAACCAGTCATATGGCAGCACACTGAAGCACATCAACATATCACCTTTCCCACCGTAAAGTTGATGAAATACTGTGCCATCATGCAGAATTCTCAGAACGAATCAAACCACCGTTTTCTTTCTTTCGTGCATAAAGGCTTTCCAAACCATTTTTTTATGATTCATAAATACTTTCCTCAATCGAAATAATCTATAAGAGAGTATTTTTAAATCTACCAATTGGTGCTGAAATGGAGATGAATATGCATATATTTAGATGACTTTCTTTCATTGATCCCTAATATTAAGAACCCGTTCTCTCGGTGTATTCTATATAGACAAAATTGTAGACAAAATTCTAACTAAAAGGTATACCGTATTTAAAGGGATGGCTTAACATAAATGTACTCAAAACCCTATTGAATGAAAACTCCACCAGAAAATATGTTGGCCAGCAAGTGTGAGGGTTTTCAGTGGTTACATGAAATTTATTCCGAACGCACAAGGTAGCCACATCTGCAGAGAGCTTACGCGACTGAATAAGGCAAGTGTGAAAGACATACATTCGGAATTGGAATCGAGTCAAAATGGAACACACCCCATCCACCGTCAATGTGTAGGCCTAATACCTTAGCATGAATTGTTGAATAGGAAAGATGGGACATATCAGAAACTGTATTGGCTTGCTGGTTGTCTTAACCTTCAGTGTCTTAACCAATTCAATTCTACAGTTAGCTTTGATTTTTGCACCCCAAATGGCACCCTTTTCCTTATATAGTGCACTACCTTTGGGCCTTGGTCAAAAGTACTGCACTAAAAAGGGAATAGGGTGCAATTTGGGACTCAACCTGCAGATAGTCTCTATAAAGTCTCTATAAAGAACAATAGAGACCACTGCTGTTGGTGCTCAACATTAGAATTACTCATAGAACTTCTTTATAGGCTCACTGGGCTTTTAACAGTATAAAACAATTGATGTCTTGTGTGAGATGGAGGACGAGGAGGTGGGAGCAAGGGAACAACAGGTTGACGGGATGAAAGAAGGTGTGGAAGTGGGCGGGAGGATGGTGATGGAGGTGAAGAGGATGATGGGACTCGAAGTGGCAGGAGGGTGTGTGCGCGTGTGTGCATGAGCATACCAATGATGGGTGTTTTTGTGTGTCTGTGTCTGTGTGTGTCTCTCTGTGTGTCTGTGTGTATGAAGGGCTGTTTAAGGAAGATAGGTTTGGTCAGGGTCGAGGAAACATCTCCCCAGTGTCATGGCAACAGAAACGTGTGCGTGTGTCAGCTCATCGATCTGCACTCTCATAGTGGCGATAGAGGGAGAAAGATGGAGGGCTGTGTTGGCAGGGACCGAACCACAGTGCCACACACACACTAACATTAGCGTTATTATACTCAATCTAGGTTTTATTCACTTATTATCAATAATATAGAGACCTCCAGACATACAGCATTCCAAACGTGTAACCATCTCAATGTTCATATCTGTAATTGTCTCACATACGGACTAATGAACCCCTTGGCAATGTTCTTCCTCAACGACTGCAGTGTGCATAGGCACTTATTCAATCCCAGCTTTAACACATTGGAAAGCAGTTCCAGCTCGAATACATTGAAGACGTGTTAGTGCTGGGCTGGAACAAAAACCTACACACACTGCATCTCTCCAGGACCTGAGTACGGAGCCCTTTCCAGCTTAGATTGTTGACATCAAATGAAATGAGCATTCTTTAATGTTACGTCATTCTGCCGATCTGAGGAAACTTGGAACGGCTCACGTAAAGTCCTTACAACTGGCCCTTCCAGAAAAGTGTCCCCAAATGTCCTCGGCCCATTGACAGAGACGGTGTGACTTGGTGCAGAAGCCCGTTTGTGTACTGCAGTCTTATCAGTGTTTGGGCTCTTCAGGCAGTGTAAGGGGACTGAAGGCTGCGACATGCCATGGCATTGTTTCTCTAATCTGGGCCCAGCAGTGGTGTGAGCGAGTGGTTCATCCAGCCCTCTCTCTGTTTTCTGTGTGTTTGTGTGAGAGAGATTGCCTGTGTGCGTGCCTCTGTATTTGTGTGTGTGTGTGTGTGTGTGTTGAATCTCAAACAGGACGCCAATGTCCCATGAAATACATGGTGAACTAGCCAGGATTAGCTCTGCAGATGACAACGATGACATAATCAGATGGAAATTATTGTTGCATACTGATGCAATGGTTAAATGACTAAGTGGTTTCAGAATGATGACCCATACCTGTCTCATTCATCCACCTTTATTGAGGCAGCAATAACCTGGCGTCATAAAACTGTGGCTCAAATAGTCGAATATCCTTGTCTGAGGTCGTTCATCACCACTGATTTGTACCAATGCACCCTTGAGCCATAAGACTGCTAAATAGTTAACCAAATATAGCTACCCGGAAGTATCTGCATTGACCTCCCTTTGCACTGCCTCTTTTGACTCCACATACACCACTGCTGCTGCTTATTATCTATCCTGTTGCCTAGTCACTTTACCCCTACCTATATGTAAATATCTACCTCAATTACCTCGTACCCCTGCACATCGACTCGGTACTGGTACGCCGGGTTCTTTTTATTTGAAAGGAAAGAAAGTGATATGACGGCATGCATACTAAATTGGTGAATATCTTGCCTTAATAGAGTTATATTATATAGAGGAGGCATATTAAAAAGATTACAGACATCACTTTTTTTGCTTCAATTAGCCAACTATTAGACACAGACACAGAGTTGTACAAAGAAAAAGACGTTGCATCACCGTCTGAGCGACTCATAGTTTGAAAGACTATGAGGAAAAGATGCAGGTGGACAAAAACAGACATGACTGGGCACTTCCTGTTCCTGCCTCTGACAGGAAGTGGTTGCGCCCCACGGAGCCTAGGGCCCCTGCTGTGGCGGCACAGCTTCCACCTGCTGCCGCCTAATTATATCTCATTAGACTGACTCCCTTAATCGAATCTGCCCTGCTGCTCAAACTCAATTCTGTCTGGCTGACTGGGGGCCTACACTTCCTCTATTGGCGCTCACTGCACGCGCACACACGCACACACACACACACACAAACAAACGCCCGCATCATGCACATGCGCAAGCACAGATGCGCAAGTGTGCACACACACACACACACACACACACATACGCACACACACACGCAGGAAAAGTGACAGTTTGTGGAAGTATGAGCAGTGTGTCAGACTTTGTGTGAGATGGATAGTGCGTTTGAGAGATTCAGTAAGGTGAGTGTGTGACAGGTTGTGAGAGAAAATGTGTGTGCGAGTGTGTGTTATACATGTGATAGGCTGTGAGAGAGTGTGTGTGTGAGTGTGTCACGCTGTGTCTGTCAGACTGTGTGACATGTTGTTTATGTCACACTGTGTGTTGGAGTCTTTGATATTCTGCCTATGTCAGTGTGTGAGTACATTCATTAGCTTGTGCTCATGCAATGCATGTCAGCTTCTGTGGGAGACTATTTTGTCTGTCAATGTCCCATGTTAGCCTGTGGTCCGTTAAGAGTTCATCAGACAGTGTATTTGTGTATGCCCATGACGGGTGTGACATATCAAGAACCTGATTAAACAGCATGATCATTACACAGATGCTGGGGACAATGATCATTACCTTGTGCTGGGGACAATAAAAGGCCACTCTAAAATGTGCAGTTTTGTCACACAACACAATGACATAGATGTCTCAAGTTTTGAGGGAGCGTGTAATTGGCATGCTGACTGCAGGAATGTCCACCAGAGCTGTTGCCAGAGAATTTAATGTTAATTTCTATACCATAAGCTGCCTTCAATGTTGTTTTAGAGAATTTGGCTGTATCTCCAACCGGCCTCATACCCGCAGACCACATGTGACCATGCCAGCCCAGGACCTCCACATCCGGTTTCTTCACCTGTGGGATTGTTTAAGGGAGGCTGTGTGCTGAGAAGTATTTCTGTCTGTAATAAAGCCCTTTTGTGTGGAAAAACTAATTCTGATTGGCTGGGTGGGCTGTGCCCTCCCAGGCCCACCCATGGCTGCACCCTGGCCTAGTCATGTGAAATCCATAGATTAGGGCCTAATGAATTTATTTCAATTGACTGATTTCCTTATATGAACTGTAACCAGGGTTGGGGAGTAACGGATTACATGTAATCCAATACATGTAAGGGATTACAAAAAAACGGTAACTGTAATCCGTTACTTTACCAGCAAATATACTGTAATCAGATTACAGATACTTTTGAAAAACTAGATGATTACTCAGAGGATTAATTTTAAATTCAGATCTTTGAAACATCTCGGTTTTCTCAATGACATTCAAATCAACATTGAAAAAAGGCGCAAGTTTAAGTTTGTGCCACCTGAGCGAGTCTGACCACAAGTCAGAGACAACTATGATGAAACACCAAATGTGTTTGATGGATCGCGGGAAAATAGCAGGAATATGCTTTTGTAGGTTACAGTCCAAGCTATGTCTTCGAATGGTACGACTGCTGTCGGCATCCAAAGATTATCCATCTTGAATAAACGCTTGGAGGTAAGAATGACAGCAGTGGTGAATGACAGCAGTGGTGTAGTCTACGGCGATACGGATATCACTTATTATTGATATCTACATAGCTCATTGATGTGAATCACACTGCTGCTCTCTCATTTAGCTACGTATTTGCGTAGTTGCATTACTGATTACAATTTTGGACAGGTAACTAGTAACATATTACATTTAGAAAGTAACCTACCCAACCCTGACTGTAACTCAATAAAATCTTTGAAGTTGCTTTTATATTTCTGTACATTGTAGCGATTGGCAGCCTATTAAAATATTTGGAGGCGTGGCTTGTTGGGGTGTGGCTTTGTGGCCTCTCATGAGGCCGATTGTCATGCCAGTTAATTTGTTATCTTCTGTTCTGTGATTCCATTTTAAGCTTGTACACTGCCAGTGCTGCAGTCTTAATGAGATTGATATAGATGTACGTGATACCAAAGCGTACTAAAGTTTAATTATTAATACAGTCACCATTTTGTTACAATTCTGTAATGTATTTTCAAATACAATAACTACATTTTCTGATGCATTCAGCACTCATAATATATATATATATATATACACACATTTTAAATACATTCTGTTACATATATTTTTTAAAGACATTATTTGGCCAATATTAAATATTCTGTATCATAATTATTATTATTTTTTTAAATCGCATGGGTGTGTCTGTATTTTCGTCTTGGAAGGGCTGTGTGTCCGCATGCCTGGCTGTGCATTTCATCTTGCCTTTAAGTACTTGTGTGTGTGTGTCAGCTTGCAGTATGTCAGTCAGACTGTGCTAGTCTGCACTTTGCTGTGCTGCTTTATTACCCTGTGTGTTTGATCTATGTTTGCCCCTGTGACAGTCTATGTCAGGCTATTGTGTGTGCTCGTGCTTGTGTGTGTGTGTGTGTGTGTGTATGTGCGTTCAATCTGATATCACATGGATAGGTTGATCCCTAGGTATATCTCAGCTCCTTTCATCCCTCTGATTAAAAGTCAGTGCTGCTGTGAAATGCACCCGTGAGACCAGAGAGACGGACCACTAAATCACTTTTAAAGCCCCACTCTGTATTATAGTACTGCCAGTTAGACCATGGTCATAGACACTGCATGGCTGTTGAGACATTGACCTAATGTCTGCAATTCTAGCTTGGCTTGTGTGTGTGTATGCGTGTTTACACACCCTTTCTTTCCATCCATTCCACCCTTATTTCAGGATTGTAGTGTGAGTAATGCTTGGTGTGATGTCTGTGGTTCACCATGACATTATGATAGAAATAATCTGAATTGTTTGGACTTGAATTTAGTGTTGGTTAAATGAAATGACAAAGTATTACTCAGCGTGAGAGCTCATCGTTATGGATGTGATTTGGTCAATTGGCTGAATTTGACCAGATAATTCAGGACACATCTAGAAGAAGATAGTAATGTACAGCCTCTCCCGGGTCTAAACCTCCTTCAGGGTATATGTGTGCACTTGCACACAATTGTGTAATGATGTGAACAACAGATTTTTGGGGGGGAAAATGACCAGCATGCTGATGTTTTTTTCCCCCTCTCCAGGTTTTTATTCTGTAGCTCCATCTTGTGGCAAGGATGTGTAGTTCAAGAGGAAGTCATGTAGAGATAAACCGTAACGTAGAGATAAAAAAAGATATATAGTTCCAGTCAAAAGTTTGGACACACCTACTCATTCAAGAGTTTTTCTTTATTTGTACTATTTTCTACATTGTAGAATAATAGTGAAGATATCAAAACTATGAAATAACACATATGGAATCATATAGTAACCAATAAAGTGTTAAACATTCTACAGCGATGCATCATCCAATCTGGTTTGCACTTAGTGGGGCTACAATTTGTTTTTCAACAGGACAATGACCCAACACACCTCCAGGCTGTGTAAGGACTATTTGACCAAGAAGGAAAGTGATGGTGCTGCATCATGTGACCTGTCCTCCACAATCACCTTGACCTCAACCCAATTGAGATGGTTTGGGATGAGTTGGACCTCAAAGTGAATGAAAAGCAGCCAACCAGTGCTCAGCATATGTGGGAACTCCTTTAAGACTGTTGGAAAAGCATTCCTCATGAAGCTGGTTGAGAGAATGCCAAGAGTATGCAAAGCTGTCATCAAGGCAAAGGGTGGCTACTTTAAAGAATCTCAAATATAAAATATATTTTGATTTGTTTAACGCTTTTTTGGTTACTACATGATTCCATATTTGTTATTTCATAGATTTGATGTCTTAACCATTATTCTACAGTGTATAAATGAGTAAAACATTAAGAAAACCCCCGGAATGAGTACGTCTGCCCACACTTTTGACTGGTATTGTATGTTTTACATATAGCATATTACATGATATGACATGATATTGGATTCTGTCTATCTTGTTTGGTCAGAGAACGACGAGGCTGTGTATCTGTCCATCAGCGTCTCCTCCCACCTGTGACCTGGGTTTTCCTCTCCTGCCCTCCGAACACTCTTCTGATGTGAGTAGCCAACTTACAGGGGTCACTCTTTCACTATTTCTCCCCCACATATATTCTTGTCTCAAATTAGATGTCTTGAGCTGTCAGGCCAAACAGACAGAGTTAATCGCAGTGAGAAAGTTGTCAGAAGACGACACAATTTCATAGCATATAACAGTATACTAATCATCTATGAGGAAATTGCTTTGAACATGGAAATTATTGAAGCCCTAATTGTAAATATAGTCATTTGGATCAATGTAAGTGGTTAATCTATCCAGAACTGCGCCGTTCATTGTACTGCCCACGGTCTTCTCTCTTGCAGGTGTTAAAGCACACTTTGCTGAACGTGAGTTTCATTTCATTCACTAAAGCAATATGTCCTATGTTATAGTGCTTCTGGGTCATGTTCTGTTGTCAGAAAACATTTTGAAAAGTAATGAAACAGGGAGGTACTACCTGAATATGTCAAATTAGAACATACATTCCCAGTTCCCCCTACATTGTGTCCTATTGAAAACAACCCAGGTTTCTGTTAGCCCAGTGGCCATGTGATGATGACGTCACTTCCTGTGCCTCCAGAGTTTGATGGAGAGCTGGTCGGATGACAGCTGGAACTGTTGTCATAACCGGAGGAATTCTCGCCACGGTGATTCTCTTGGTTATCATAGCAGTGCTCTGTTACTGTAGACTCCAGGTAGGTGTGTGTGTGTGTCTGTGTATGAGAGATCTACTTAGACTCACTACAGTATCTATTCACTAATTAATTGTCACAAATCACAACCTCTCTCTCTCTCCGCCCCTCTCCGTCAGTATTACTGCTGTAAGAAGAATGGGTCAGAAGGGGACACCGGCTCCATCACGCAGCCCCATTTTGCCTGCAATGCGTGCAGTGCACCTGGGGTGGATGGGGCGGCCGTCACCCCCCTCTTCCCGGAGCCCCCTGCCCCCCACGCCTCAGGGCCTCCCCGCAACTACTGCCCCACCTGCTCGCCCTATGAATCACCCTTCTACATCCGCACCACCGATGAGATGCGCAACGGTGGCGAGCGCATCACCTACATGCCCACGCACTATGAGAACCCAGCGCTGGCTCTCGACCTGCCCTCCCTGCACGGCTCCCTGCTGAGCACCGGTCAGCATCGCAGCAACCCAGCACCGGACTTCTATACCAACACTCGCGCTATAAGTACAGAGGTGTGACCCACTTCGTATGTGGTCCTGGTGGCTCAGTAGGTTGGAGGGCGCTGCTTCCAACTCTGGTGTTGTGGGTTTGATTCTGTACAAAGAATATTTGTTCATTTTCGCTTTGGATAAAAGAAACTGGTAAATTACCATATTTTTATGAGGATGGCCACTGGTAGCCACTGTCTCTCTCTGCTGACCGCTAAAGAGAAGATGATGGAAAAGTAGCATTGAGAGACAACATGGAGCGTTGACCACTTGACCTGGTCAAACACTTCCTGACTCTCTCTCTCTCCCTACACTGTGTCAGCTAGCTTCCAGCTGGATTCGAGGAGACTCAAACAGTACTGTTTTTTATTTAAATGAAGGTAGCTATGTTTGTTGTTGTTTAAACCCCCTTAGGCTCCTGTAATACAGAGGCAGAGAGCATCCCTTTGTGTTTAATTGACTAAGGGGACAAGACCAAGACCTATCCACTGTCTGGCAAGGTAGTGTGTGGGATTTCAGTCTTCACTGTTTGAGGGCTATCTGTGTTGTGGTTTCACCTGCACCTACTCTTGTCATTTCCTTGTATCTGCCAATAGAGACAAATACAACTTGTATCTTTGTATTTCTGTATGTTTTATTCTGAACTAGAAATGAAAGCTAACTGCATTTGAGTGACGGTAATCAGAAGAAGATGAACAATCAAGTCGCAGAAAATACAGAGACAGTGACTACTTCAGAGCTTTCTCTATGCAAGCTCTTTCACAATCAAACCTGAAACAGTCGGAGAGAAAAGCCTAACAATGCAGCTGTCAATTGTTAATGTTTTTCTTTTTCACATTTTTTTGTCATATGTAACTGGAACTATTGAAAGATTGTTTGTTGTCTTCTGTTATTGAAAGATGTATGTACTATGGCTACTTTTGAGACCATGGAGTTTGATTCCATAATATTATGACTCAAATACTACAGTTAAAAGATAGTTTTAATGTAAGGACAGTGGCATTTTGTAAGTGGGTGATGCAGAATTTCAGTTAGTGATTATTTGTCCGTTTGTCTCTGTACCCGTGTCATTGAGTAGGCTACCATTCTTTGCTCAAAGCACTGAAGCTATGGTACGGTTCAAATTAACATATTGTATTTCTCTTTATTGACGGTGATGCAACAACTTGGAAATGTATATATTACCAAATGCATTGAAGGCATTTATAATTATTCGTTTGTCTCCTTGATTGACTGGCTGATGACTTTTGGGATTCGGCCACAATGTTTTTTCAATTGGGACGTGCAAGTCTAGTATAATTTAATGTAGTTTGTGCCATTTGGTGTCCACACTTCAGAACCCCCGATTGTTGATTCTATGAACTGTAAACGTCCATGTCTTTACACATTTTAGTGTTTCTTTCAACTTGTGAAATAAAATATTTATGTAATTGGTAACAAAATACAATTATTAGCCTATTTATATTATTATATGGCACTCATTTTAAACTAATATTAGACAATATTGCTGGCCATGTATATTATTATTTTGCCCTCTGTTGATGTCTTTTTATGTTTTAGAGTGAGAAAATATGTCAAAATTAGATTGGTTGAAACAGCAAAGCAAAAAACAAAGGACATCTATGATAGTGGTGATACTAGTTTTGCTATATTTTTCTGAAACCGACCACATTCACTAGTTCTGCTTTGAGCAGAAATGCCCTATGCCCTATCATGCATGTGACAACAGCAATACTCATTAGATACAACAATCCCAATGTAAGCCGCCTTGGTATCAGGTCCCTACACTGTCCCGAGTCTTTGCACCAGTGCAAGTATTGTACATGTACTTTTGTCAAACATTGAATAAAGTAATAAATATTGAAAACATACTAAAAGCAGAGGAGGTTGGTGGGAGTAGCTATGGGAGGATGGGCTCATTCTAATGTATGGCATGGAATAAATGGAACGGAGTCCAACGTGATTTCCATATGTTTCATTCCGTTCCATAAATACCATTCCAGGCATTACAATGAGCTCATCCTCTTATAGCTCCTCCCACCAGCCTCATCTGACTAGGCGGTAGGTTGAGTCGGGAAGCTGTTATAAAATGATTGGCCGTAAAAACAAACAGTTGTGTTAGGGTGTTGTTTCTGGTGTTTATTTGCTCCTTAAAAAGGGGTGAAAGTTGTGTGTCTGTTCAAAAGCTTCTATAAATCTGGCCTTTTAAATCCAAAACAAAGACCATGAATTAGACAATACATTTCAATTGAGAATATCTACAGAATTACATGCCCCATAAGGTTACATTTTCATTCTTCATTTCTGTTGGTTTAGGTTATTCATTAAATAATGGATTTTTCGAAAAATGCTTAAACAACAGGATGCTATATTTGACAATTAAAGATTTAGAACTGCTTGAAATGCCTTTGTTGTCCGTGTTTTGTACACACACACACACACACACACACACACACACACACACACACACACACACACACACACACACACACACACACACACACACACACACACACACACACACACACACACACACACACGACATCCAACTTACCAATAGTGCAATGTATTGCAGTGGTCTGAAGCATATTCCTCCCTTTTGTCTTTATATTTAGCCAAACAAAAATGTCAATGAATGAAGTATATCCAGTGGTGACCCATCATTCAGGGCAGAGCCCCACATTTTTTTTGGGGGGGGTTGCCTGTTTTGCATGTGATTTTGGCATTAATACGTGTAAAATATCAGTTGTAACAATGTAAAAAAAAAAAAAAAAAAAATTGAGTTAATAAAGCCACATACAAACATGGTCTCTTTTTTTCTTTCTTGAGTAAGGCAGCGCCAAAATGCAGGTGTTTCAGCCTAGCTCAGTGCTTTCTGTGGTGGTGGGGAAGCCAGCGGAAAATACGGAGCGTAGGGGTTGGTAATGTTCTCTAGTTGAGCCGGGATTGGCTCAGTGTTCTGTCACTCATGGGGATCCTATGTCACTGCCACATTTTTAGGTTACAACTGTAACCCCGGTTTTCTGATAGTATGAGTGAGGTATTTCACTTATGGGATACGCCCCCAGCGTATTCGTCAGAAGCCTTTATTACACTACCGCAGCCATGATTGGCTGGACGTCGAGACGAGTGCGTCCGGGAAGGGTGTCCCTCCTACCCTATAAAACGCCCAACGCAGCGTCTCTGAGTCATTCAAAAATAAGCCACACCTCTTCCTCGCTCATGCAAGAAGGGTGGTCTGGTGAAATACCTCACTCATACTATCAGAGAACCTGGGTTACAGTCGTAAACTAAAGTTCTCTTTCAAGAATTTGTTTCGGGAATTTCACTTTTGGGATATACTGACTCCCGTATTTCCAGACAAGCTTATCCTGACGACCGACTGCCCTGCGCTATATATATCACACAAATGGGCTTTGCCACTCAGAAGATCCTACACGTAAAACAATATGCGCCAGGGTCGGTGCAGTGACATCGAGCCTATAAAACTCGCTGCTGAGCAAATATCTTGGATAGCTATGCCCTTAAATCAAGCCCAGGACGTAGCCATTTATCTAGTGCAGCTATTCCCAAACTGGAATACGTGCAATGGGGTATGCGCAATGCTGTCTCGGGTACGCCAAATAAAAATGTGATTCACAAAAAAAAAATGTAAAAAATGTTTTTAAAATAGAATAAATGTCTTCACATTTTCAAACAGTGCATTTATATTTTCCAACGGGGCTATACATTTGGGTGAGGTTTTTTCTCACCTGAGTAGCCTCGTTTCACCGCCCAAAATAAAATGAAACCATCTAGTGTTCAGCTATATAACAACACAATGTCAAATACAGGTAGCATAGTCAAATAATGAACATCCAATCACATTAACCGCTACTTTCTCGTGGGAAACCTTCACTCTTGCGCAGAAACGAAACATGACAATTTGAAAAATGAGCCACGGGAGCTTTTTGAGTGAGAATAAAGAAGACTTTCTAGTAGTAAGACATGTATAAAAGCAACAGATACCACTAAAAAGAAGGAGCTAGAAGTGTCTTATATGGTGAGCTACCGAGTGGCTAGGACAGGCAAGCCCCATACTATTGTGGAGGATTTAATTCTTCCTGCTGCCGTGGATTTAGCTGGGACAACGCTGGGGGAAAAGGCCCAAAAAACTGTACAGACAATGACTTCATCAAAGAACACTGTTTCACAACGCATCAGTGACATGGCAGGAGATGTTTTGAAACAATTACTACTTCACATACAAGCCAGTGAATTATATGCGGTACAGGTGGATGAGTCAACAGACGTGGCAGGTCTAGCACAACTCCTGCTATATGTCCATTACGTTAATGGGGGGTCAATTAAGGAAGACATCCTCTTCTGCAAACCAGGGCAACATGAGATAATATTTTTAAAGTACTGGACAGCTTTGTGACATCAAATGGACGTTGGTGGTCAGGATGTGTTGGTATCTGTACTGATGACGCCAAAGCCATGACAGGGAGACATAGTGGAGTGGTAACACATGTGCAAGCAGTTGCGCCCGACGCCACTTGGGTACAATGCAGCATCCACGGAGAGGCTCTTGCTGCCAAGGGAATGCCTGACAGCTTGAAAGACATTTTGGACACTACAGTGAAAATGGTTAACTTTGTTAAAGCAAGGCCCCTGAATTCTTGTTTATCTTCTGCATATGGGCAGTGACCATGTAACGCTTTTACAACATACAGAAGTGCGCTGGTTATCAAGGGGCAAAGTATTGACACGTTTTTTTTTTTTTAAATTGAGAGACGAGCTTAAAGTTTTCTTTACTGACCATAATTTTCACTTCTCTGACCGCTTGCATGATGACGAGTTTGTCACACGACTCGCCTATCTGGGTGATGTTTTTTCTCGCTCGAATGATCTGAATCTAGGATTACAGGGACTCTCCGCAACTATATTCAATGTGCTGGACAAAATTGAGGCTATGATTCAGAAGTTGGAGGTCTTTTCTGTCTGAATTAACAACGACAACCCACAGGTCTTTCCATCATTGTATGATTTTTTGGAGTGCAAATGAGCTCAAGCTTACGGACAATGTCAAATGAGATATAGCGAAGCACCTGAGTGAGCTGGGTGCGCAATTACGCAGGTACTTTCCCGAAACGGACGACACAAACAACTGAATTCGTTATCCCTTTCATGCCCTGCCTCCAGTCCACTTACTGATAGATATCTGAACAAGAGAGCCTCATCGAAATTGCAACAAGGGGTTCTGTGAAATTTAATCAGAAGCCGCTGCCAGATTTCTGGATAAGGCTGCGCTCAAAGTTTCTTGCCTTGGCAAATCGCGCTGTTAAGACACTGATGCCCTTTGCAACCACGTACCTATGTGAGAGAGGATTCTTGGCCCTCACTAGCATGACAACTAAATACAGACACAGACTGTGTGCGGGAAATGATTTAAGACTGAGACTCTCTCCAATACAACCCAACATTGCAGAGTTATTTTTGATGAACAAATAAGCTTTTATATGTAAGATGGCTAAATAAAGAGCAAAATTATTGATTATTATTATATTATTATTTGTGACCTGGTCCTATAAGAGCTCTTTGTCACTTCCCATGAGCCGGGTTGTGACAAAAACTCACACTCATTCTTATGTTTAATAAATGCATTGTATAATGTGTATGTGGCAGGCTTTCAATTATGGCAAAAAAAAACATTTGAGAATGCGCTGACCCTGATGGTGGTTGAATGTTTGAAGGGGTACGGGACTATAAAAAGTTTGGGAACCACTGATCTAGTGGAATGGGCCCGTAGGCCAGCAGGAGACGGAAGACCCTTACTTGTGTAGGCCAAAGCAATAACCTCCACTATCCAGTGGGAGATACGTTGTTTAGTGAGGGCGTTACCTGTGTGAGGTTTCGCCCAGGAAACAAACAACTGATCACATTTCCTAAATCTCTTAGTCCTGTCCATGTACATGCGCAGAGCGCGTACTGGACCCAACATACGCAACCTTTGATGTTCCGGAGAGGAAAACGGTGGGGATAAAAAGCTACCAGCTCAAGGGGAAGACACATCAAAGAACGTTAATAATCTTAGGGGTAAAGGTGGGGTTAAGCCGCAATGATACCCTATTGTTACCGGGTGCAAATTGTGCGCATGACAAGTGCATCGAGAGTTTCTGAATGTCAATTACACGCTTGGCGATGTTCACCCTTCATAAATCGGGCAACAAGGGGGTGTTGCCCCACTATCGTGCTCCCAAAACCCACATGACAAGCCTGAATAGCTGCTGGAAATACCTTAATAGGAGAAAAAGCCTTTCCCTTTTCTAGTAATTCCTGTAGAAACGACAGGATTCCTGGGACAGAGTACTGGAATGGCACAGTCTGTGATTTTGCGCACCATTCCTCAAAAACTTTCCATGTACAATTATAAAGTGACCTGGTGGATGAGGCTCTAGCACTGAATAGTCAAAATGACATTGGGGAAACCCGGCAGTGTTCAAGTTGAACCATTCACGGGCCAGGCCAAGAGTGCCAACCGTTCCGGGTGATGATGGAAAATCTCCCTTTGCGCCTGGCATAGTAGGTCCCGACACAGGGGGAAGGGCCACGGATGACTGCATAGTAGTTGAGTGATCTCTGCTAGCCACTTTTTCTCCTGCCAATATGGCGCTATTAGTATGAGCGATGGCCCCTTCTCCTACACCCTGGCTAGGATGGAGGAAATCAGGGCCAGTGGGGGGAATGCAGACAGGAGGATGCGTGTCCACTCGTGCGCCAACTCCCATCTATGCATCCCGATCCCTCAGGGAAAAGAACAGTGGACACTGAATATTCTCCATTGATGCATAAAGATCCACTGCTGGAATGCTGAAGTGCATCCACACCTGATTGGCTACCTCCGGGTGAAGCTTCCACTCTCTGTGTAGTGGATTCCCCCTGGAAAGTAAATCTGCCCCCAGATTCAGTACTCCTGGTACATGAGTAGCTCTCCGTGACTGGAGATGCACACTGCTCCACACAATTAGTCTGTGTGACAGTGTGTAAGTGAGGGGATCCCAGTCCCCCTTGTCTGTTTATGTAAGCCACAACAGTGGTATTTGTCTGTTCTGACTAGAACATGACGACCCTCCAGAAATGGGAAGAACGACTTTAATGCCAGGGACACTGCAAGGAGTTCCAGGCAGTTTATGTGAGTAGAACGGAGATGGGGTCCCCACACCCCGTTGACTGTTCTGCCCTCGTGGGTCGCACCCCTTGAATCGGGGCGGGGTGACAGCGAATTGTAGTCTGTACACCCTGTCTATTGTGCCCTGTACCCAGTTTGACACTGCGCATGCCAGCCAATTCTCTCTCCGCTCCGAGGGCTGACCGAGCTTTCCCCCATAGATGTTTTAGCAGCACCCTCCGTCAGGTGGAGGGTGTACGAAAGTCCGCAATGCACTGTGCATGTCCGGCTGGCTCGTAGCGGGAGCACGCTTATGTGGCCTGTCACCACAAAAAGAGTGGTAGTTCCCTCTGGTGGCGTTATAGGGAGGCACCATGTTTGTTTTGATTTTGTGAGAGACATCATGTCTGACTGCGCCCTTGGCTTGTAGCCTGGTTGCGCTAATGTGAACATTTTTAATGTGAACTGACATTGGGGTGTGTTTGTGAGACAAGAGGGGGGCTTTGTAGGAGCATCCATCTGAACATTGTCTCTTCTCCCCTTTGGGCTGTACCCTGTCACCACCGACTGAGGTGCCGGGGGAGTCTAATGCTTCCTGTGCATGTTGCAGCCCAAGGCAAGCAGAGCACACCGAGTGGGTGTCCTTGGCAGATATCTTGTTTCCACAGGAGCAGATTCGTGCTGGGAGCTACTCCTCTTTTGGGGTGTCAGATACTTTTGTCGCTATAGATTGGATGCTATGTTTTTAGTTGTCAGAAAAAAACTAGCAGTGGTAGGCTAGTCCGATAACCCACTAATCACTAGCTATCTCCAACGGTGGCTCTCGGTGTGATAGCCGACTACCGTTTCCGAAGGACAGGTCAGAAAAGATATCTCGGTATAGCTAGTAAAAACCTTTCGTGCCAAAGTAAAAAAAAAAGAAGATAGCTAGCGTGGTGGCTAGCTTTTCCAGTGTCTAGTCACTGTTTGGATACGGCTAATGTAAGAAATTGTATTAGATATTGGTAACTTGTTTTAACAACTTCTCAACATTAGCTATAGTTGACACAACATACACACCCCCTCTTTCTCTTGGACATATGCTGGACTCATTAGACATATACACGACACCCACAACTCCCCTCCCCCATGACAATCACACAGACACACCCAACCCATGGTTGGACCTCAGGACAAAGAACTATCTCAGGAACCAATGGAACGTGGACACCAGGCCTGATCAGGACTACCCAAGACCCAGATCGACCAATCGGAAGGCCGGACTCGCAGATCTACCTACTTTGCTTGTTGTCTATATAGTACTGTACAATTCTGGAAACTGGCCTCTTTCCCGGACGATTCAATAGGAATCAGACAGAAAGAGCCTTGCTGCAAGATTTTACTAAGATATCTTTACATGTAATTAAACGGCCTTATTATAAAATTATCCACCTCGTCCTATTGTCTCCTCTTGTTCTCCTGTCAACAGTAAACGTTTTACTAACACTAACTTGGTTGTGAATGAGTTAGCTGTGTCACAGCTGTACCCGTTTCTCCCTTGAATAATCCTCCTTTAGCTATGGTGAAGGAAAAGGAAAATTGTCACCACTGCACAGTCCCGAGCTCACATCTGTGGACAGTTTAGTTATTTCTGGAAAACGCAGTCGTGTCGAGGTAAGCTTTCTGATGAGAAGAGGATTTTGAATGACTCAGAGACCTGGGCCTTTTATAGGGTAGGAGGGACACCCTTCCCAGACATGGCTGGCGTAGTGTAATAAAGGCTTCTGACGAATACGCTGGGGGCGTATCCCATAAGTGAAACACCGAAACGAATACCTGAAAGAGAACTAAGGGTACAGCTCGAAAATTCATGCCCCTTGGGTGCTGCCACAGAGTTACATTAGAAGTGCCCATCCAAGAAGGCTCAAGATCATTGGCCACAGATAAAATTACATCAAATCACATTATATCTTCAGTAGCTTTGATTGGACTGATCAAGTCAACATCATACTTTCAAAATCTTAGCTAGCAGTGATCATCATGAATGAAGTCGACAATCTACTGGCAAATCCTTTTTAATCATTGTCATATACAGAGAAATAATGTAGATAAATGATAGATAAAACATATCGGTTCTCATCGGCCATTGGATATAAACATTACACAAGCTGGAAATCGCAAATTCAACAATGAGTGGTTTGGAAGGAATCAGTGGCTAACTGCAAGCATTGCAAAGCAATCACTAGCCTGCTATTCAGTGGAGTGGGTGTGTGGTCTCAATTCTGGGTTTAAGGGTCTCTTTTCCAAGCTTAAAATGATAAACATTCAACATTGGCGATGCTGTCAATACAGCATGATTTCTGCCGCGCTCAAAACAACCTTTAACTCGGAACTGGGAAATCTGACTTCAATGAGTTCAAGACAACTGGGAACTTTGGGGAAAAAACTTGCTCCTACTGGGACAATACGTTCTGATTGGTCATCTAACTCAAAATTGTAAGTATGGGAACTTGGGCCTCTTTCTAGAGCTACGACCTGAAGATCACTGACGTCATCATGATTCAACCTAGTTTTTTTTTTCAGAGTTCCCATTTGTCTTGAAACCATAAATCCAGAGAATGACCCACGAAGGACTGCTGCGCCAACTTTCTAATCAAGTGAGCACAGCACAACAAGGTGAGTCCAAAAATGTCTTGCTGCATAAATGATGTAATATGCCAGGGAGATATGTATACTGTGGCTAAGAAAGTAATACTAAGTGTATGTTGTGTAGTAAGCTGTTGTGCCTCAACCTAATAATTTTGT
Source organism: Salvelinus fontinalis (assembly GCF_029448725.1). Lineage (NCBI taxonomy): Eukaryota > Metazoa > Chordata > Actinopteri > Salmoniformes > Salmonidae > Salvelinus > Salvelinus fontinalis. Next base: position 46,486,850 of record NC_074678.1, on the reverse strand, counting down.
CTATTTTCCCCTCTTTATTTTACCTACTTTTCTGACTTCGTGGTGCACATGTAGCCTATAACCTGTTTTAGAGAAATCATAGAATATTGTAAGAGCTAGTCAGCCATATCAGCTATGTTTTTTTAAGGCAGTAAATGAGGCTGAAATTACTGTTTTGCTGCCAAACAAGGCTCCGCTGATAGCCAGGTGTAGCAGTGTTAAGGTGTTGGGACTGCCGGCGGTGACAGCTTTATGTAGGCCCTAACAGTTTGTGGGCACAGTTTGTCACCGTTATAGTGCAATTAATATATTTTTGCTTTGCTGGCACGCATCCCCAACATTTTTGTTGTTTGCCCCACCAAGATTTACATGCTAAAATCGCCACTGAGTACATCACATTCGAATGAAACGGGTGCAATAAAACCAAAACTATGGGCTCGCTCTCGTGCCTTGGGCCTGGAGCAGTGACTGCGCGGTGAACGTGCATGGAACCGGTGGGCTCGCGGAGGAGCTGTACCTCACACATATGTGAAGCTAGCCACAACAGTGTAATTTGCGGTTCGCCCTCAAAATAAAAGTCTCCAATTGAAAGTGATTTAAAATGGATACAAATAGAGTAAGTGGAAATGCCATATTTGGACTAGATAATGCTAAACAAGGTCGGAATACTGTTATATAAATTCAACAAAAAACGATAATTTGTTAATTTGACACCAGAAATGTAAAAATCTGCTGAAATTGCACTGTGGTTGTATTACACTCCAGAATTGCATTGGGGAATACTTAAATGCACTGCACAGCCTAACTAACCTACGGATGTCGCACCCATGAAATGGAGTATCAACCTACTCAGTGACACTAAAAGAACCAATAGACTGACTGGAATTGTGTTCTGTGAGTGTCATTGAGTAGGCTATGCAACATCCATAGGCTAGGCTATACCTAAGCAATAAGGCCTGAGGAGGTGTGGTATATGGCCAATATACCACGGCTAAGGGCTGTTCTTGTTGCGGAGTGCCTGGACACAGCCCTTAGCCGCGGTATATTGGCCATATATCACAAACCCGAGAGGAGCCTTATTGGTATTATAAATTGGTTAGAAACATAATTAGAGCAGTGAAACTAAACATTTAGTCATACCCGTGGTATACAGTCTGATATACCATGGCTTTCAGCCAAATCAGAATTCAGGGCTCAAACCTCAAACCGTTTATAAAGTGCAACATGAATGCCTAATACTAATGTGGAAAACAGTAAGCCGTTTTTTAATTTTCAAAAATTCACAAAAGATGAGGTCTTATCTGCACTATCTGCTATAGATTCTAAGAAATCATTAGGCGCTGACAATCTGGATCCATATTTACTCAAGTGTGCGGCACCTATTATTGCTAGTGCAGTGACGCATATCTTTAATCAAACATTTGTCGTAGGAAAGATTCCTAAATCTTGGAAAACAGCTGTTGTTTCACCACTCCTCAAGGGAGGTGATGGTAATGAATTTGATGATTATCGGCCCATCTCTAAGGTCTCCTGTTTGGCTAAAATTCTAGGGTCATTGGTGAATAAGCAACTAGAAACTTTTTTAACTGTTAACAATACTCTTTTTAGTAATCAATCTGGCTTCAGACCTAAACACAGTACTATTACAGCCACTGTACGTGTTGTAAATGATATTACTAATGCCCTAGATAATAGAAAGTACTGTGCCGCCTTGTTCATAGATTTGTCTAAAGTTTTTGACACTATAGACCATGCGATACCTTTGGGTAAGCTGTCGTCAATAGGACTGGGATTGGCTGCTTGTTGTTGGTTTCATGACTATCTAAAGGATAGAAGTCAGGCTGTTAGAGTCGACGGCATACAGTCGGAGCCATTGGAGTTGGTTAATGGGGTCCCACAAGGCTCTATACTTGGTCCATTACTGTTCACTCTCTACATAAACAGTATCGGTGATGAGATAAGAAAGTGTCAAATTAATTTTTATGCTGATGACACTGTCATGTACTCTATCGCTTCAAATGGCTGACCAAGCATTATCACTATCGGAGACAGATTTTAAGATATTACAAGGGTCTTTTATACAGCTGAAACTTGTTTTAAATGCAAAGAAAACACATTTTATGATTTTTAATAGGTTCAAAAAGTTGGTTGAAAATACACTTGCACTTACGAGCTTAGATGGTTCTCAATTTAATCAGGTCTCTGCATATAAATACTTAGAGATATGGTTGGATGATAAACTGTCTTTTAAAATGCATATTGACGAACTTTGTAAACGGCTAAAAATCAAGCTAGGCTTCCTCTATAGAAACAGGACATGTTTGTCCTCTACAAATAGAAGACAAATTGTGCAAGCTACTTTTATGTCTGTTATAGATTATGGGGATGTTATCTACATGCATACAACAGCATCAACACCTAAATCGCTGGATGCTACTTATCATTGCGCACTTAGGTTTATTACGGGTGCTAGCTACAGAACTCACCACTGTGGTTTATATCAAAATGTGGGTTGGACTTCGTTGTCCATGAGACGAGAACAACATGCTCTCGTGTTTTGTCTATAAAGCACTTCTGAACTACCTTCTTATTTATCATCACTTATCAATATTATAATTATAGTTCCTAAAACCAGGTCTCAAGCATGGATTACACTTGAGGCCCATGCGATTTCCACAGAGTTGGGTATGGCTGCCTTTTCCTGTTACACTCCTTGCCTATGGAATAGCCTGCAGACTAAACTTAAGACTCTTGTCCCCCTTGCCCATTTTAAAAATGTATTGGAGGATTTTTATTTTTGTATTGCTTGTGTAATGCAAGTTATTGTGCTGTTAGGGGAATAACCTGTGTGTAAATGTAATAATCTGCTGTTGTATTTTTTTGTGTTATCTGTGATCATTTTGTTTGTCTTGTTAAGTTTCTTAATCATTGCACCTAAACTGTATTTGTAAACATGTATACGCAGGGCACAGCTGTAAAAGAGACCTTGGTCTCAGTCAGTGTTCCTTGTTGAAATAAAGGTATAATAATAATAATACACCCAATGGACTGACTGGAAAGGTGATTCCTGGAATAAAAGCTAAGACGCTAATATGTGTGTAAACTCACAGTTGTGCTATGCGAGTGTCACGGAGTAGGCTGATACACCATTTCATGTGTGCAACAACCATAGGTTAGGCTGTTCAGTGCATATACTGTAAGTATGCCCACAACACAATTCTAAAGTCTAATACACCCACTGTGCGATTTCAACTGATTTTTACTTTTGTGTCAAATGAACTAATTGTTGTATTTTGTTGAATTTATATAACATTCCGACGTTGTTTAGCATTATGTAGTCCAAATATGGCATGATTCCACTATTTGTATCCGTTTGAATCACTTTCAAATTTGGACTTTTATTTTTAAGGCAAATCCTTATCGTGGCTAGCGTCACACAGGTGTGCCTCACAGTGCTTGTCTTGCTGCTGCAACTTGACAGCTACTCCTCCGGAGGCGGTCACTCTAAACAAGTAAGTTATCTACCTTCTGAAGACATTTAGCTTCGACAATTGCGTGTGATGAAAATGGCAATTTGATATTCTTACTGACATTTTAGTTGTGACTTTGTTTTTACTTTATTTCTTGCGCGAGTATTCACCACTTACATTTGGTGGGTGAGCTGTTTTGAGTCATTCGCAGGCTAGCTAGCGTTAGCAAAACCATTAGCATGGCTAGCTAGTTCTTTATACCTCCTCAGTGCCTAGCACAGATAGCCAGCAGGCACGTCCTGTGTGCTTTCACAAATGACGCTAACGTTAGTTCTGTTGTGACTGCCTGGTTTTACATTCACGTTGCATGATATCTTAAGTGTTAAACTGTCATTTTCGCTACTACATCAAAATGTAACGTCACTAGCTTGCAACCTCACAATTGTGGCATGCTTTTCTACGAAGTACTTGCTAGCTAACTGGCTAGTTTATTAGTTTTGAGAGGCTAGCTAGCTATCTAACTTAGTATAGACGCTAACGTTAGCGCCTATTGATGAAGGTGTCTTATTCCCGGGGGACATTTGTTAAGGTCCCCCACGCTTGCTCTAAACCTTAACATGCATCGCTTAAGGTACGGGTTTGAAAACATAAGGAACGAAGATGCCATCTTTTAATATCTGCGAGAAATCATAAGGTTAATTAAATTACTACACCTTTTATAGGGTTAGTGTTCCCACACGGCCATATCTTCATGTTACAGCCCTTGTTTACAGAAGACCGAGCTGACCACCTGTGCTATCTATACCTGTGTTCGAATACTCATACTAACCGTACTATTTGTGACCTACATTGAGTATATAGTATGGATATAGTATGCCGAAAGTTCCCGGATGTCGTACTACATTCGCCAAAATACAAAGTATACAAGCAGTGGACGCTATTTTTGTGTTTTAGGGCCCATAATGCAATTCTTCAGAAAATAGGCGTGGCTTCACATCGTTTTCAGATTTGATGAAATTCAGGAAAATATGCAGCCGAAGTCCCAACGACAGTGAATAGTAATTCATTGCTTTAACTAATTATGACAACTGTTAAGAAAATGTTGTGCAATGTAATGACTTTTCAAATAATTTACCTTACACATTATGTTGTCTGACAATTTCTTAGCTACGCTATCCTTACGAACCGCACAGTATACCATTACTGCAATATGTACCGGTATGTAAGCCAGCTACCTAAGGATACTTGGCCACTAATACATCGAACTTGCCAGTATATTAGCTATATGCTCTCTAACTACCCAATGTTTATTGACTTGATTATTTCCGTCATTCTTAGTTGAACTAAGGAGTTGAATTTACGAACACACAGGTGTGTTCTTAAATTCACTCTGGTTATCTACTACGATTTCAGAGCACTCTAGTCTGAGAGTAGGTGTGCCAGAGCACAGAATAACTGATGTATTTATGAACACTCAACACCAGTTGAATATGGCTGGTGTCTGTAAAACGGCGTCAAAAAAGCGTAATTAAATTGTTGCCAGCAGCACAGTTACAGTCACCAACACTCTTGAAAACAGCCTAACCAGCTCTGCTATGGCGAGTAAAATGGTCAGAGTGAGGTGTTCTCTCATTTGTGTCTGGAAGTAGCTAGCCAGTTAGCCAGTTGGCTTGTGACTGCCTGGCAGTGTGCGCTCTGAACGCTCCTGGAGCGAAGCGGTTCTGAATTTACAAACGAACAATCTGAAAATGCTCTGAATTTACAAATGCCCAGAGCGCACTCTGGCACTCCAGATTTACTTTAATAACACACCCGAAGTCGTAAAATGTCTAGCTAGTAATTTGCTATGCTAACAAGCGAGCAGACGTTGCATAGCAACAGCATTAACTTCCGGTAGACAGGCGAAGTGCAAGTACGCTCAACTGAAAGGATACCATTAATTTACAGTATAGTAAAATAAACTAATAGTATGTAGTACTTTTCCCACATCCGAGCCTATATCCGTCATCGTTAGATGGTTCTGATTAGGAGGTCCTTGTTTGCATCACAGAGCAGTGCCCATGAAATAATTAATTATATCCAAACCAAACATGGATTCCATGCTGTTCTCGCTTTGCACGCACATCTTTTTGTGTTTCACACCAGTTTGTCTTAGCTATTCAGCCTCGCAATATGGACAGTGTGAAGCGTATGCGTGCAGACATTGACATCCATGTTTGTTTTTTATTTGGAGGGGGCAATCCAATTGTTAGCATCTAACAATTGGATATAGTTATTTATTGTGCACTGCTCGCCGACGCAAACGAGGACCTCCTAATCAGAACAGTCTATAGATTACGTACATACCTTCCAATGTGGAACTCATGGTGCTAAACAGGTAGTCATTTGCCTCATCCTTAACTAGAACTCTTCTCCAATGTTATGAGCTAAGACAGAATGTTACTGTATAAGAACTGTACTTACTGTTATTAACTGTATACATGAGGGACGGCAAGCTCTATAGGGCTACCTCAGCACCCTGACTGTATCAGGTAGTGCATACAACCTTATTTCACAAGTCTTAGTGACCTTATACCAGAAGAACAAATACAGTAGTGGAGTTGTTTATTCTACTGAACATGAGACATCTAGCTACTGTACTGTAGTTTCACACTTCTGCAGCACCTGATGTTTTTGCGTTTTAAAGGGGTACTTCGTGATTTTGGTAATGAAGCCCTTTATCTACTTCCCCAGAGTCAGATGAACTCATCGATACTGTTTTTATGTATCTGCATCCAGTATAAATAAAGTTGGAGGTTGTTTTGCAAGCTAATGCTAACTAGCATTAGCGCAATGACTTGAAGTCTATGGTATCTACTAGCATGCTAGTTGGAAATTGCGTTAACTCTAGTTAGCTGCTTAATTCTAACTGCATGCAGAGACGTATAAATGAGTTCGTCTGACTCTGGGGAAGTAGATAAAGGGCTTTATTGCCAACATCTTGAAGTATCCCTTTAAGTGTTAACCACATTTGCAAAGTGCCTCTCTCATACACACAGACAAACAACTCAAGTTTAGGCTTAAATAACATCCCTTTGGTCAAGGAATATAGTATAAAGTCATGAGCAAAGACTGAACAATGTTGTGCAAACTAGTGGAAAAGTTATTATTAGGGAGGTCTCAACATTATGTAGTCTAACCTAAAACTAAAAATGGTACCCTAATTCAGCTATTTATAAGTACATGGGCCTAGCAGAACTAGTTTGATATTCTTTGGAAGCAAAAACGCTGCTTGGAGAAAAGCTACATGCAGGGCTCAAATGCTTACTCAGTCTGTCTACCCTCTTCCTTTCCTTCTGAGGTTTCTGTTTCTCACCCGGTTTTCTAGCTAGAAGATGCACTCTTAGTCAACTGGTGTCAGGCAGGCCATGCAGAAGTGACAGGCCTGTGTGTACCCCACTGCACTGCAACTTATTTCCCAGAGGCAGGAAAGTTGCTGTCACCAGTTGCTGTAACCAAGCAGCAAGCCTCGCTCTCCACAGGAACTCAGGATGATGTCATAGCCCCGGGCTGTAGGGCTTTAGACAGACTTTACCCATCCATAGATCAAGTTGATCCTAACTGTTATAGGCCTTTTTCTATTTTGCCCTGTTTATCAAAAGTGTTGGAAGAAATTGTCAATAATCAACTGACTGGCTTTCTTGATGTCTATAGTATTGTCTTGGGTGTGCAATCTGGTTTCTGCTCAGGTTATGGATGTGTCACTGCAACCTTAAAGGTCCTCAATGATGTCACCATTGCCCTTGATTCTAAGCAATATTGTGCTGCTATTTTTATTGACTTGGCCAAAGGTTTTGTTACGGTAGACCATTTAATTCTTGTGGGCCGACTAAGGAGTATTGGGGTCTTTGGCCTGGTTTGCTAACTACCTCTCTCAAAGAGAGAGCTACTGCCTATCACCAAGGGAGTGTCCCAAGGCTCGATGCTAGGCCCCACTTGCTTCTCAATTTATATCAACATAGCTCAGGCAGCAGGAAGCTCTCATCCATTTATACACATACATGTTATTCAATCATTGAGCGCTTGCCAACAAGCATCTGCGTTGCCAAGCGCTAAAATAGAAGTCAGTTCTATTTGTGACACTGAACGCGGTGCAAGTTCTGCCTCTCCCATCTCCTCATTGGTTTATAGAAGCAGATACCCACGAACTCATGAACTGAGTTCGGTCGGTCGTCGTGGTAATACTATGAAAGTTTATATGCCAATCGCCATATAAAGTCCAAAGAAGAAAAAGCCTGGAAAGAGGAGAGATGACTAGAAACCATGATCGTTTTATGTGTGGATTAATTGTCAGAATAGAGGACCTTGTGCATTTCAGCTATAATAACAACTCAACATTTATATCCCAGGACAAATTAGCTAGCAACAGCAAGCTAGCTATATAGGACAAATTAGCTAGCTAAATTGCCATAAATGTTTAATGCTTTTTGACCTGTCCCCAAATTAATATAATTGGTTCAGAGTTTTTGATATTTCAACCTGTGTGTCGTGATCGCGTTTGGTGTGGGGGGGACAAAATCAATTTGCACATGATGGCGTCCGGTTTGGGTCTGATATTAGTGTCCAATAAGCTTTCTCTACCCGTAACCTTGTTCTGAACACCTCCAAAACAAAGGTCATGTGGTTTGGTAAGAAGAATGCCCCTCTTCCCACAGGTGTTATTACTACCTCTGAGGGTTTAGAGCTTGAGGTAGTCACCTCGTACAAGTACTTGAGAGTATGGCTAGATGGTGCACTGACCTTCTCTCAGCACATATCAAAGCTGCAGGCTAAGGTTTAATCTAGACTTTGTTTCCTCTATCGTAATCGCTCCTCTTTCACCCCAGCTGCCAAACTAACCCTGATTCAGATGACCATCCTACCCATGCTAGATTACGGAGACATCATTTATAGATCGGCAGGTAAGGGTGCTCTCAAGCGGCTAGATGTTCTGTATCATTCGGCCATCAGATTTGCCACTAATGCTCCTTATAGGACACATCACTACACTCTATACTCCTCTGTAAACTGGTCATCTCTGTATACCCGTCACAAGACCCACTGGTTGATGCTTATTAATAAAACCCTCTTAGGCCTCACTCCCTATCTGAGATATCTTCTGCAGCCCGAGATATCTTCTGCAGCCCTGATCCTCCACATACAACACCCGTTCTGCCAGTCACATTCTGATAAAGATCTCCAAAGCTCACACATCCCTGGGTCGCTCCACTTTTCAGTTCGCTGCAGCTAGCGACCGGAACGAGCTGCGACTGGAACGAGCTGCAACAAACACTCAAACTGGACAGTTTCATCTCAATCTCTTCATTTAATGACTCAATCATGGACACTTACTGACAGTTGTGGCTGCTTTGTGTGATGTATTGTTGTCTCTACCTTCTTGCCCTTTGTGCTGTTGTCTGTGCCCAATAATGTTTGTACCATGTTTTGTGCTGCTACCATGTTGTTGTCATGTTATGTTGCCTTGCTATGTTGTTGTTTTAGGTCTCTCTTTATGTAGTGTTGTCTCTCTTGTTGTGATGAGTGTTTTGTCCTATATTTTTAAAACTTATTTTTAATCCCAGGCCCCCTTCCCCGCAGGAGGCCTTTTGCCTTTTGGTAGGATGTCATTGTAAATAAGAATTTGATCTTAACTGACTTGCCTAGTTAAATAAAGGTAAATGTGATATATATAAATAACTGGATGGAGATGCAAGGCCAATGAAGTTGTTGCTCCACCTAAAATGATTTATACTTGCCTTGAGTAACCTAGATGGATCAGCACAATCGTTTTAGACGAAAGCCAAATAAAACCACCCAGGGGCCAAATTCGGCCTGCTGGCCGCCAGTTAAGGAACTCTTGGGTATTCTTTTGCTCTGATAACCAAAACAGAGTGAAATGTTTAGGCTAGATGACTAATCTTTGTATAATTTGTCCCTGTACTTGCAACTATGGCTGCCTTGCTGTATTAGTCATGTGCATTTGAAGCGTGGGCTATCATTGAATGATCTAGCTTACCTAATGATCAACACTTAGCCTAATGGGTGTAACGTATGATTAACCGATGAACGTTATGGGTTTAGAGCTTCTTGTCTTATTGGGGCAGTACAAGGAGGCAGTTTCACCTGTAAGGCAGAAACTGAAGGGAAACCTCTGCCCACACAACCAGTTAGACTAGTTAAATGGCTCAAGTGTTGTCTTATGTGGTAAGGTCTATTGATGTCAATTGTTTTCACCACTCCCTAAGTATAGGCCTAAACTGTAGTGTACGATGGGTAGTTGGCCTACTGTATCATAGGCTAGGACTGGATTTTACCCTCTAGATAGCTTATCACTACTGTGTGTGCAGTAATGAATGTGAGTGAACATGTGAAGCTGTTAGTTCAGGTAACCACACAGACAAGTTTAAAACTAGGCCTACAGAGGAAGCCAACGGTCTAAAGACGAGCCTAATATCATCAGGGCACCATGCAGACTTTCTTTACAAGGAGCACGTGTGTACCTAAGTAGAAACATTTGAAGCGCACAAAAATACATTTGGGACCACAATGAAAGATAGTTGAAGTAAGAAAGCTAGAACGCATCATTTTTCTAGGCGCACTGGTGCTCCTAAATTAACATTCCATATCTCGCAGAAAATTTTTAAGGTGCGTAGTATGCAAGTAAAATGGGCACACTGTAGAGCCCTGCACATACAACCCTGTCTTTAAAAAAAAATGTGTGAGTGAGTAGCCTTGACAGATCATGTGAAAGTGAATTGTTTGCTAAAACTTCCAGGGCAAAATGTAGGACTGGTCAATGGCAGTGCCAAAACCCTTTCACTCTCTATACTTGTGCTGAGCATAACAATGGCAACACAGTCACAGATAAGAGGCAGGCCTACAGGTTACATTGCTTGTAACTGTTCCTAACGTTCTATAAGAGTAAATCGAGTTGTCCTAACCTGTCACACTGCTGTAACAGTTGAGCACTGAATACCTACAGCATTTTGATATAGGTTAGGCCTAGTCAAATCTTTTCAGAATCTCTGTACTTTAATTGCGAATAACTGGGAACATTCATCCTTTTACCCCTCTGCAGTTTGTAATGGATGTAATTGAATGAGTGTGATGGGAGCACATGACTCTGCAGCCACAGTGGTGGGTGTGTGTGCTTTCTCTTTCACCAGTAAGGGTTAAGGATCCACTCACTTCACATAGGCTAGCCTATTCCACATGTTACACTTGGGTTGGCCTAGGTGGCTACTGGCTAGCAAACTTGTTAGCAAACAAGCAACCAAGTAGCTTCACTCTGCCAGGCTAATAACAACTCTTGGCTGTCGCTGCGTCTGCTGAATTTCAAGGTAAATATGTCTTCAGAAGAAGGTCTTTGTATTAGAACAGCACTGCTTTTCATTCAACAGGCACCGTAACAGGTCTTTGAGTTGAACAACCAGCCTAAGGTCACGACTACAGAATGAGACCACGGCTCGTAGTCTTGATAAGCTTCGTATGAGATGTCTTTTGTTTTTTTTATACATTAGGCTGTGTAACGTTTTGGTTCAGCATTTCTCTAAAAGCCTATTCCTGCTTGGTCTTTGGAATTACTGTAAAGCAAGTTACAGACTTGAAATAGCTTTTTACTCCGTCAGTGCACTGTCTCTCGGCAGCGTATTCAGATCATAACTCTTGTGGGCGATACCACTGACGCTCAGCCAAAACCTCGGTCACCCGGAACAGGTTTGATTTGATCTTGTCAAGATGTGAGTGTCAGGATAAACAACAAGGCTATCACAAGCTATGTTTATCCTACAGCTCTTGTAAGAGCAGAAAATAACGATGCAGTCCTCTACATCCTCTACATCTTCAAAACAAAGTGAGGAGCCAAGGCCTGATTTGGTTAAACTGATAGGTTTACTTCAGTGAGTTTTGAGGTCAGCAAACGTTAGACCTAGGTGTAATTTGACTGCTGAATCGACAATGTCTATTTCAGATATAGGGCTTTGAGGGACTGAAATGACAGGCTTGGGTACTCTGCCCTCCACTCCAGTTTTAAATTAGGCCTTTCCCTAGGTGACTGTTGATTTGTGGGATGACTTGTCAAATTGGCCCGTTCACTTTTAATATGATTCAGTGAGTCTCGTTTGATCTGTATTTCTAGCATCTTGGTTAGTCCTGTAAGGTAATAATTGGCAATTCATTTGATAATGCTTCTTCACTAGATACTGTCATGATGTGACAAACTGGAAAGTTACTCCCTTCTTAAATGTGTAATGTTAGACCTATGTAGGCTAGGCCTAGGCTATATGCTTTCTATACCACAATTACAATCCAACTGTACTGAAATGCATGTGTTGTGTGTTTCATCCAGGGCTGCAGCAGCAGGAGGCTGAGCAGAAGGACACTGTAAGGCGAAGCAGCGAACAGAGGGGCAGAGCGCTGGCCCCTGGGGCTCCTGGCTAACCATGGACGACACCTCCTCTCTGGGCAAAGTGAGCGGCTCTACTGAATCCGTGGCCACCGTCACCAGCGAGGAGTTTGTGCTGGTGCAGCCGTCCGCCGGAGGATCCCCCTCGGGCTCAGAGGGCAAGCCCAGACTCAAGGTGGGTCTCCGCCACAACACTCACACACTTATCTATTAATTTGATCAGTCACATAGACAAAACATGCACGCACACACACGTAATTATAACAAACTGATTACTTCTATTGATTACTGGTATAATTAATTGCTCTACTAGAAAGCAACTGTCTCTTCTGAAAGCCAGGCTAGTTCACACACTATTTTTATTTAATTGTTATTTAACCTTTATTTAACTAGGCAAGTCAGTTAAGAACAAATTCTTATCTACAATGACGTCCTACCAAAAGGCAAAAGGCCTCCTGCGGGGACGGGGGCCTGGGATTAAAATGAATAAATAAATACAATATAAATATAGGACCAAACACGCATCACAACAAGAGAGACAACACAACATAAAGAGAGACCTAAGACAACAACATAGCAAGGCAGCAACATAACAACAACATGGTAGCAACACAACATAGTAGCAGCACAAAACATGGTACAAACATCATTGGGCACAGACAACAGCACAAAGGACAAGAAGGTAGAGACAACAATACATCACACAAAGCAGCCACAACTGTCAGTAAGAGTGTCCATGATTGAGTCTTTGAATGAAGAGATTGAGATGAAACTGTCCAGTTTGAGTGTTTGTTGCAGCTCGTTCCAGTTGCTAGCTGGAGCGTATTGAAAAGAGGAGCGACCCAGGGATGTGTTTGCTTTGGGGACCTTTAACATAATGTGACTGGCAGAATGGGTGTTGAATGTTGAGGAGGAGGGCAGCAGTAGATATCTCAGATAGGAGGGAGTGAGGCCTAAGAGGGTTTTATTAATAAGCATCAACCAGTGGGTCTTGCGACGGGTATACAGAGATGACCAGTTTACAGAGGAGTATAGAGTGCAGTGATGTTCTATAAGGAGCATTGGTGGCAAATCTGATGGCCGAATGGTAAAGAACATCTAGCCGCTCGAGAGCACCCTTACCTGCCGATCTATAAATGATGTATCCGTAATCTAGCATGGGAAGGATGGTCATCTGAATCAGGGTTAGTTTGGCAGCTGGGGTGAAAGAGGAGTGATTACGATAGACGAAACCAAGTCTAGATTTAACTTTAGCCTGCAGCTTTGATATGTGAAGGACAGTGCACCGTCTAGCCATACTCTCAAGTACTTGTACGAGGTGACTCCCTCAAGCTCTAAACCCTCAGGAGGTAGTAATAACACGTGTGGGAAGAGTGGCATTCTTCTTACCAAACCACATGACCTTTGTTTTGGAGGTGTTCAGAACAAGGTTAAGGGTAGAGAAAGCTTGTTGGACACTAAGAAAGCTTTGTTGTAGAGCATTTAGCACATCATCCAGAAAGGGGCCAGCTGAGTATAAGACTGTATCATCTGCATATAAATGAATGAGAGAGCTTCCTACTGCCTGAGCTATGTTGTTGATGTAAATTGAGAAGAGCGTGGGGCCTAGAATTTAGCCTTGGGGTATTCCCTTGGTGACAGGCAGTGGCTGAGACTGCAGATTACTCTACACAGGGTTTCGCCTCTCAATCCCTTCCTTTCCTCAGATGTCCTGCAATGGGAACGAACAGCTGGAGAGAGCCATGGAGGAGGTGCTGGATGACGATGTGGTGAAAGAGGAGATTAGTGGAGGAGCAGCAGCAGCAGAGGAGAGAACAGAGACTTTTCAGGAGTCATTGACCTCCACAGCCCCCGGTCCACAGATACGACCCCAGGGCTTTTCGCTGGACCCCACACCTGCAGGTACTGTCGGCACTACACCTCTCACCCCTTAGGGCAATGAATCAGTCTGTGATGTTTGGAAAAGTTAACGCATGAGCATCTCAATGTACAGAATCAGACACGCCATATCAAAACATCTATATAGATTGTTAAACAAAAAATTATATTTTATATATATATATACACTGCTCAAAAAAATAAAGGGAACACTTAAACAACACAATGTAACTCCAAGTCAATCACACTTCTGTGAAATCAAACTGTCCACTTAGGAAGCAACACTGATTGACAATAAATTTCACATGCTGTTGTGCAAATGGAATAGACAAAAGGTGGAAATTATAGGCAATTAGTAAGACACCCCCAAAAAAGGAATGGTTCTGCAGGTGGTGACCACAGACCACTTCTCAGTTCCTATGCTTCCTGGCTGATGTTTTGGTCACTTTTGAATGCTGGCGGTGCTTTCACTCTAGTGGTAGCATGAGACGGAGTCTACAACCCACACAAGTGGCTCAGGTAGTGCAGCTCATCCAGGATGGTACATCAATGCGAGCTGTGGCAAGAAGGTTTGCTGTGTCTGTCAGCGTAGTGTCCAGAGCATGGAGGCGCTACCAGGAGACAGGCCAGTACATCAGGAGACGTGGAGGAGGCCGTAGGAAAGCAACAACCCAGCAGCAGGACTGCTACCTCCGCCTTTGTGCAAGGAGGTGCACTGTCAGAGCCCTGCAAAATGACCTCCAGCAGGCCACATGTGCATGTGTCTGCTCAAACGGTCAGAAACAGACTCCATGAGGGTGGTATGAGGGCCCGACGTCCACAGGTGGGGGTTGTGCTTACAGCCCAACACCGTGCAGGACGTTTGGCATTTGCCAGAGAACACCAAGATTGGCAAATTCGCCACTGGCTTCCTGTGCTCTTCACAGATGAAAGCAGGTTCACACTGAGCACATGTGACAGACGTGACAGACTCTGGAGACGCCGTGGAGAACGTTCTGCTGCCTGCAACATCCTCCAGCATGACCGGTTTGGCGGTGGGTCAGTCATGGTGTGGGGTGGCATTTCTTTGTGGGGCCGCACAGCCCTCCATGTGCTCGCCAGAGGTAGCCTGACTGCCATTAGGTACCGAGATGAGATCCTCAGACCCCTTGTGAGACCATATGCTGACACATGCACATTTGTGGCCTGCTGGAGGTCATTTTGCAGGGCTCTGGCAGTGCACCTCCTTGCACAAAGGCGGAGGTAGCGGTCCTGCTGCTGGGTTGTTGCCCTCCTACGGTCTCCTCCACGTCTCCTGATGTACTGGCCTGTCTCCTGGTAGCGCCTGCATGCTCTGGACACTACGCTGACAGACACAGCAAACCTTTTTGCCACAGCTCGCATTGATGTGCCATCCTGGATGAGCTGCACTACCTGAGCCACTTGTGTGGGTTGTAGACTCCGTCTCATGCTACCACTAGAGTGAAAGCACCGCCAGCATTCAAAAGTGACCAAAACATCAGCCAGGAAGCATAGGAACTGAGAAGTGGTCTGTGGTCACCACCTGCAGAACCATTCCTTTTTTGGGGGTGTCTTACTAATTGCCTATAATTTCCACCTTTGGTCTATTCCATTTGCACAACAGCATGTGAAATTTATTGTCAATCAGTGTTGCTTCCTAAGTGGACAGTTTGATTTCACAGAAGTGTGATTGACTTGGAGTTACATTGTGTTGTTTAAGTGTTCCCTTTATTTTTTTGAGCAGTGTATATATATTACTCTGGGTCTTCCTTTCCTGTGGCGGTCGTCATGAGAGCTAGTTTCATCATTGCTCTCATTGACGGTTTTTGTGAAGATGGAGCCGGAGGGGATGGCTGCCGTTTTATTGGCTCTTATCCAACCATGTTATTTTGTTTGTTTTTCTGCGTATTTCGTAACTTGTTTTGTACATAATGTTGCTGCTACCGTCTCTTATGACCGAAAAGAGCTACTGGATATCAGAACTGCGATTACTCACCTCAAATTGGACAAAGAGTTTTTCTTTAATGAGTCATACGGGAAGTATATACTCCAAACACCCGAACAGGCCCTCATCCCCGTCATTCACTAGAGAAGGAAACAGAGATTTCGCAGAAAGAGATCAGGGTGACTTGTGAGGATCAGGCGACGAGTGGCTAATCTGCCTTTGCCCTCCGTACTGCTAGCTGACGTTCAATCGCTGGAAAATAAATGGGACAAACTGAAACCACGTATATCCTACCAACGGGACATTTAAAAACTGTAATATCTTATGTTTCACCGAGTCGTGGCTGTACGACGATATTAATAACATACAGCTGGTGGGTTATACACTATCGGCAGGATAGAACAGCAGCCTCTGGTAAGACACGGGCGGGGGCCTATGCATATTTGTAAACAACTGGTGCACGATATCTAAGCAAGTCTCAAGGTTTTGCTCACCTAAGGTAGTGTGGTCTACACACTGGTTAAGGGCTTGTAAGTAAGCATTTAACTGTAAGGTCTACAGCTGTTGTATTCGGCACGTGACAAATAAAATTTGATTAGATTTTTGCGACTGCTCTTGAAGAAATGTCAAAGTTCTTCAAATGTTCCGGATTGACTGACCTTCGTGTCTTAAAGTAATGATGGGTTGTCATTTCTCTTTGCTTATTTGAGCTGTTCTTGCCATAATGTGGCTTTGGTCTTTTACCAAGTAAGGCTATCTTCTGTATGCCACCTCTACCTTGTCATACACAACTGATTGTCTCAAATGCATTAAGAAGGAAAGAAATTCCACAAATGAACAAGGCACACCTGTTAATCAAAATGCATTCCAGGTGACTACCCCATGAAGCTGGTTGAGAGAATGCCAAGAGTGTGCAAAGCTGTCATCAAGGCAAAGGGTGGCTACTTTGAAGGATCACACTTATTTGGATACTACATGATTCCATATGTGTTATTTCATAGTTTTGTTGTCTTCACTACTATTCTACAATGTAGAAAATGGTAAAAGGAAAAAACCTTGAATGAGTAGTTCGGTCCAAATTTGTCTGGTACTGTGTGTGTATATAAGCTTTTGCTGGCTGCTCTGGTGACCTCAATGTAGAATAACATTTTATCATATCTACATGATTTGAAGAATAATTTCACATGCTTTATGTGCAGTAGGTGAAATCAGTAGAAAAGATGCACAATTTCATCCTATCATCAATTGTTACTGAGTAGTATCATAGTGTACTGCACTGGCCATACAGACAAGTAGAGGTCAACGTGCCCTGGTACTGTATGTCACAGGGCTGGTTAACCAAAACACAGCCCATCTACAGCAACAGTCTACAAAATACAGTTTCATTGTCATGAGATGCATGTCATGTATTTATCTATTTGAGAACAATTTCTCTTCTTCAGTCCAACCTGGTGGTGTGCAAGTCAGCAGTGCACTTCCAGGTGCTGCTGTTCTGTCCTCATTGTTTCACATCCTGTTGTTGAGTGAGAAAGCACAGGTTAGACATGACTTCCTCTTTCCACAAGTGGCTTCCTCAGCTACAGAGGACTAGCATTGTGGTTTGTCCTCTGTACAAAAGTACTGTTTTAGTTTCCACCGGTTGTTACATTAACATTTTACATACATGGTACTTTTAAACACAGTACGACATAACAGAAATATAGTTTTTTGACTTAAACATTATATTAGATGTGACAGATTGGGGGAGGAGTGGGCATATATGTAAAATCTAATTTCATGGCGTTCCAATCTCTAAATATTTCTGTTCGCAAGACATTTGAGCTCCTGGTTGTAGATGTGTCCATAAACCAGTTAACGCATGTATTTGTTGCTGGGATTTACTGCCCCCCTGCTGCCATGGCGGGTGCGATTGGTGTTACATCTGAGTGTTTTAAAGCCTTTTCTGTCCTCAAAGTGTGTCATTTTAGGGGATTTGAATCTGGATTGGTTATCCCTGGCCTCAGATCAATTTAACCTCTTAAATGTAGATTTATGCATAAATAGACCTACCCAAAAGTAACTGCTATTCATGTGTAATTACATGATTCTGACGTGCCAAAACTTGGTCTATTTGGAAAAAAGAAATCTGGGAGATTATGAGGAAATGATCCGAAGATGGATAGGAATTAGTTCACAAGGTCAAGCACACACAAAATAACATCTTTCATTGACCAGATATAAGTGAATTATTGATGACTAGAGTTGGAAACAAGGCAGTTAACCCACTGTTCCTGGGCCGTCATTGTAAATTAAGAATTTGTTCTTAACTGACTTGCCTACTTAAATAAAGGTAAAATAAAAAGTCCAGGGTACATTCAAGTGTCGTTTGTCAGAATGTGGTAATTGCACTGTTTTTGCACACTGGATGTGCCTAAAAGATATTGTTCACAAAATAAAATATGTTTCTACAACACCAACTTCTCTCAAAACATTGTGGTGGTGTCGGGGGACATGCAGGGGATATCCATGTGTTTTTTCAAACTCTCCAAAGTGCTTGGACGTTTTGCCTAGGCATATCCAATGCATTGGTCCCCTGTTTACAAAAAACATAAAAGCCATACATACATACACTACCGTTCAAAAGTTTGGGGGTCACTTAGAAATGTCCTTGTTAAAATAACATCAAATTGATCAGAAGTACAGTGTAGACATTGTTAATGTTGCAAATGACCTCTAGCTGGGAACAGCAGATTATTTTTTAAATGCAATATCTACATAGGTGTACAGAGGCCCATTATCAGCAACCATTACTCCTGTCTTCCAATGGCATGTTGTGTTAGCTAGTCCAAGTTTATAATTTTAAAAGGCTAATTGATCATTAGAAAATCCTTTTGCAATTATGTTAGCACAGCTGAAAACTGTTGTACTGATTTAAAGAAGCAATAAAACTGGCCTTCTTTAGACTAGTTGAGTATCTGGAGCATCAGCATTTGTGGGTTCGATTACAGGCTCAAAATGTCCAGGAACTTAGGACTTTCTTCTGAAACTCGTCAGTCTATTCTTGATCTGAGAAATGAAGGCTATTCCATGCGAGAAATTGCCAAGAAACTGAAGATCTCGTACAATGCTGTGTACTACTCCCTTCACAGAACAGCGCAAACTGGCTCTAACCAGAATAGAAAGGAGTGGGAGGCCCCGGTGCACAACTGAGCAAGAGGACAAGTACATTAGCGTCTAGTTTGAGAAACAGACTCCTCACAAGTCGTCAACTGGCAGCTTCATTAAATAGTACCCGCAAAACACCAGTCTCAACGTCATCAGTTAAGAGGCAATTCCGGATGCTGGCCTTCTAGGCAGAGTTCCTTTGTCCACTGTCTGTTTTCTTTTGCCCATCTTAATCTTTTTTTATTTTTATTGGCAAGTCTGAGATTTGGCTTTTTCTTTGCAACTCTGCCTAGAAGTCCAGCATCCCGGAGTCGCGACTCTTCACTGTTGACGTTGAGACTGGTGTTTTGCACTATATTTCTGATCAATTTGATGTTCTTTTAATAGACAAAAAATGTGCTTTTCTTTAAAAAACAAGGACATTTCTAAGTGATCCCAAAAAGTATGCATGTGTGTGTGTGCGCGTGTGTTTGTATGCACGCGCGTGCATGCATACAAAATGTCTTATCAAACACAAACGTGGTTACACACGTGTCCTTCACTACAAAAGATGCAAAAATAGAAACAAGCTGAACTATTTACAAATGGTGTTTGTTTGACGTCCCAGGTGTAGATGATTTATATTTCACTTTCACCTCAGCTGGTGCATGTCGTGATTAGACTTTGAAGCAGTCCTTCTCTTCCAAGAAGCAAAACGCAAACTGGCATTTCAGATAGGAGATATGCCATTCAAGCCCCCCCCCCCCCCCCCCCCCCCGGTGTTTTGTGCAATGCTTGCAGTTCTTCCTTCTGTCTTTTGGCATGTGTGTTGGATAGTGGCGCTCACCTTGAGTGGTTGAGTGGGGGGTCTTGTGATTGTTGTGAGGTTGCTTTGGGCCCCCCAATTCAGCCATATCCAACACCAGCTGCTCTTGAAAGGCCAACTGGGAGAGAGGGGTTTAACCTTTTGCTTTGGCCATCTGCTTGTGGAGAATGAAAACAAGATTTACTGTAGCAATGTCCACAAAGTGGTAAAAGTCTTATACCACTTCCTGATCTTGTGGAGGACCTGGTAGTAGCCTATCTCAAGCATCAGATAGGTCGATACCTCCACATGCTTGCATTGTAGTCCTTCACAGAAACAGGAATTGGGCTATTCTTCCCCTTTCACCCTCCTTGAGACATGGTTGTTGTTGAATGCCTCATGATGAGTGGTGAGAATGGTTACTTCCCTAGTGTCCCTACATGTTGTGTCAAATAAACATTTTGACTCTCTGGGCTGGTGGTCAATAACGGTAGGTCACAGGCAGACAAATTAACATGCTCATGAGCTGTGGAGTCCCGGCTTTTGGTGTGTATCAACGTATTCCGTGTTTATTTTGTTTATGCTTCACAACGCTAACCGGAATGTAGGTAGCAGCCATCTTGAAATTAGGTCATTGGCTCGGCCTGCCCTTGTACATTCGTTTGCCCATATATGCTAGTAAGTCACACTAAAGATTTTAAGGCACAGATCAATAGCCAATATACTAAACTTTCTGCAGACACACTGCTTTTGCAGATAGGGGCTACCATTCTCATACCAGACTTTTATTCAATTCAATCTAATAGGGTCCCCAAATATTTTAGACAATTGAGAAACAGATATCTCGTTATTAAGAAAGCTAAATCAAGCTACTTTTTAAGCTCCATCTTTGGTCATCCTTCTAAATGTTGTAAAACAGTAAATGCACTGAACTGTACAAGTTCATCTTCTTCCCTGCCTAAGCAAGTTCTGTCTGACTCTGGCGTCATAACTGAGAAGAATGGGATAAGTTATGCTTTTAATCATCATTTCATCTTGGCAGGCATTTTATTTGAGTAAAACAGTGGTTTAATTGATCCTGGTCAGTCAATCAACAGCTTTTCCCTCTGTCAGCCTCTAGCTGACTCGACGGTTAACCCATCAACTTCTAGTGAATCTTTTGTTTTCATTTCGACAATTTACTATCTGCGATGTGCTAGATGCCTTGCTTAAATCCACTGGGGCTGATATGCTGGATCCATTTTTTTCTGCACCTCTCTGTCCCCCTGATTGCTGAATCATTAACCTATATTTTTATCCTGACAATTAGATCAGGTACTACCCTCAGGGTTTGGAAGGCAACCCACGTACTCCCCTTTTCACAAAGGTGTTGACTCTTGTGACCTAAATAATTATTGGTCTATTTCTAAACATTCTTGCCTAGCTAAAATATTAGAATCCTATGTTTGAAATGTATTCTAAATGTACATCAGTCAGGTTTTAGACCAGGTGAATCTGTTAATGAATGTTGTGTCTGTTGATCAAGTTGAGGCGACTAAATAACTTGGTGTTAGATTGTAAACTGTCATGGTTGGATGGGGAGTGTTGCTCCACAGCTCTTTTCAGGTCTCTCCAGAGATATTAGATCGGGTTCAAGTCCAGGCTCTTGCTGGGCCTGTTAAGGACATTCAGAGACTTGTCCGAAGCCACTCCTGTGTTGTCTTGGCTGTGTGCTTAGTGTTGTTGCCCTGTTGGAAGGTGAACCTTCACCCCAGTCTGATGCCTTGAGCGCTCTGGAGTAGGATCTCTCTGTACTTTGCTCCGTTAATCATTCTCTCGATCCTGACTAGTCTCCCAGTCCCTGCCAATGGGGAAAAACATCCCCACAGCATGTTGCTGCCACCACCATGCTTCACCGTAGGGATGGTGCCAGGTTTCCTCCAGATGTGACGCTTGGCATTCAGGCCAAAGAGTTCAATCTTGGTTTCATCAGACCACAGAATCTTGTTTCTCATGGTCTGAGAGTCCGTTAGATGCCTTTTGGCAAATTCCATGCAGGCTGTCGTGCCTTTTACTGAGGAGTGGCTTCCGTCTGACAACTCTACCATAAAGGCCTGATTAGTGAAGTGCTGCAGAGATGGTTGTCCTTCTGGAAGTTTCTCCCATCTCCACAGAGGAACTCTGGAGCTCTGTCAGAATGACCATCGGGTTCTTGGTCACCTCCCTGACCAAGCACCTTCTCCCCCGATTGCTCAGTTTGGCCGGGCGACCAGATCTAGGAAGAGTCTTGGTGGTTCCAAACTTCTTCCATTTAAGAATGATGGAGGCCACTGTGTTCTTGGGGACCTTCAATGCTGCAGACATTTTTTGGTACCTTTCTGCAGATCTGTGCCTCGACACAGTTCTGTCTCGGGGCTCTACGGACAATTCCTTCGACCTCATGGCTTGGTTTTTGATCTGCCATGCACTGTCAACTGTTGGACCTTACATAGACAGGTGTGTGCCTTTCCAAATCATGTCTAATCAATTGAATTTACCACAAGTGGACTCCAATCAAGGTGTAGAAACATCTGATCAATGGAAACAGGATGCACCTGAGCTCAATTTTGAGTCTCATAGCAAAGGGTCTGAATACTTATGTAAATAAGGTATTTCTGTTTTTAAATATTGTTAAACTTGCAAACATTTCTAAAAACCTGTTTTTGCATTGTCATTATGGGGTATTGTGTGTAGATTGATGGGCAAAAAATATTTAAAACATTTTTCAATAAGGCTGTAATGTAACATGTGGACAAAGGGAAGGGGTCTGAATACTTTCCATATGCACTGTATGTAATTCATCTGTAAAAGACACCTTGGTCTCAGTATTATCACTGATTTAAAATAAAAGTGAAATACCCGGTATACATGATATGTAGTGTTTTTTTGGTGATAACTATGACATCATGAGCTTTAATCCCAGCCCTCTGCCACTCTCAGCCCATCCCACCTCTCCCTGTAGACCACCCTCTCTTGATTTCCATTTTCCTCTGTACTACTTTAGCATTAAACTTTGCATCAAGTTACTCTTATCATCAAAAGCTAAATTATAATAGCATCAAATAATAATTTTGTAAATTCAGGTACAATTTTACTGAGGATTTACCTAGGATTAGGCAACCCATTTATTCCACAGAGCTACCCTTGTCTACCCTATCACTCTAATCAATAATTAATATTTGACCTGTTGTCTGTCTGCCCCCTCAGTGGAGTCAGTGTGTCCTCCCGCAGGGCAGGGCAGTCCTCCAGTCCAGGAGGAGGAGGACAGTGTTCAGTTCAGTAAACTGTCCTACCTGGGCTGTACGTGGGTGAAGGCCCCTCGCAGTGAGCCTGAGGCCCTGAGAGCCATGACCACGCTGCGGGCAGAGAGTGCCATCCCAATTCCCATCACCCTCCATGTGCCCAATGTACCCGAGGGCTGCGTCAGGTCAGTCATATAGAGACTATACTATGTGAAGTGTGTGTGTCTGTGGTCACTGTGGGTAGAGCGTAGCAACTCTGTCATGTTCCACCTTTTGTGCTCAAGATGTCAGATCAGTCATTTATGCACCAATATACTGCACCACTGCAATGTATATATGAATGTGTTCTATTTTTTGAGCTCTGGGGCATTTCTCCTGAAATAACATAGACCTAAACTAAAGCCTTCAAGAACATGTACTTGCAACTAGGCTTGGGTGGTATCCAGATTTTCATATCGTTATACCGTCCTTCTTTCATCCCAGGATTTATGGTATTACCGACATAGCACACAAGGGGCGCTAAAAATGCGAGGAAAGACTATTAGACCTCTTGTTACAAGAATGCTAGTAAGATTTGCACCAACTAATAGTGAAACGTTAATGAGCGAAAACAAACACAACTAATTGCAAAGACAGGCAAATCCAAACATGGCTAGTAGCTACCAAATGTCATTTTCGGTGAGTGTGGACATTTACAAGCAAAAGTGAATGAGAGAAATTGTGCAAATAAACAAAGTTGTGATGCATGCTTTTCTGAAGGAAGAGTTTGTGTTCCTGGAACGGAGGGGAGAAGAACAGAAGAGGGGGAAAAACGCTAGTAGGAAGCACAGTTGAAAAAAAGGCAACTGTACAGAACTCTTCCAGAGCTTTTTGACTGCTAGCAGAAAGCCATTATAAGATATCTGAGGGCAAACATTTAGTAGTGAATTGCAAACAAGTTTAACTTTATCACCTCATGTGCGCTGCACAACAGAGACTCACCGACAGATATTGAACGCTATGGACTCGCCAGCTCCTGCTTTCTCCCATTGTGTTATTTACAAACAAACATGTGACTGGCTCCACTGTTCTGAGGAACTACGGTAAGCTTCATAATGGAAAATAATAAAAAATGTAACCTTTTTATTTAACTAGCCAAGTCTGTTAAGAACAAATTCTTTCTTACAATGACTGCCTTCCCCGGCCAAACGCTGGGCCAATTGTGCGCTGCCCTATGGGACTCCCAATCATGCAGCCTGGATTCGAACCAGGGACTGCAGTGATGCCTCTTGCACTGAGATGCAATGCCTTAGACCGCTGCGCCACTCGGGAGCCCCAAAAATCTCCTAACGTATTGCACAAGTTGACTGCAGGTATTAACTTAAGTAGCCACAAATATTCAAATATATATATATATTCCCCCCCCCCCCCACAATTTTGTGATATCCAATTGATAGTTAGTCTTGTCCCATCGCTGCAACTCCTGTACGGACTCGGGAGAGGCGAAGGTCGAGAGCCATGCGTCCTCCGAAACACGACCCTGCCAAGCCGCACTGCTTATTGACACACTGCTCGTTTAACCCGGAAGCCAGCAGCACCAATGTGTTGGAGGAAACACCGTACAACTGGAGATCGAAGTCAGCTTGCCTCCTCATGGGTCTTCCGGTCACGGCCGTCAGTGACACAGCCATGGAACAAACCCAGAGCTGTAGTGACGCCTCAAGCACTGTGATGAAGTGCCTTAGACCGCTGCGCCACTCGGTAGGCCCCTCCAAAATAGTTTTGACGGTATTGAAAACCCATCCGTGGCTTTTTCCAAATATCCTGGGATACGGTATATACAGTATACTGCCCAAGCCTACTTGGAACATGTACTTGCTATTGTGTGTATGACTCCTGTCCAAGTATATGCAACAAGTAGGCCAAACCTTTACTCATCTGAAATATTGCACCTACAACCAGATTGTCTTAATTGAAGCAAAATACTGAATAGGCGCTTTCTGGCAGTTTCGTTTAGACGTGAGCAACTGCTCTGGTTGAAGCATTTTGAGGAATATTTAAACATGGACCCAACCACCACACAAGCCTGTAGTTAACCATGGGAAAAAAGATAGATGACCACATGAACTATGAAAAGAAACTTGAATGTGTACAGTAATGGATATTTCTCTAAACGTAATCTTTCAGGTTTACAGAAAGAGGAAATTAAATAATGAACCATGTGGTTATGAAATCCCTTATTGCGTTTGCCAGATGAGAAGCTCACACGTCGTTTGTGGGAAATAACATGAATGATTACAACAGAGGAAATTAGTGGAGCGTGTCGATGCGCCCTAAGATAGTTGAATTAAAAACACTTAACGTCGGGCCTCCTGAGTGGCGCAGCGGTCTAAGGCGTCACTACAGACCCGGGTTCGATCCCAGGCTGTGTCGCAGCAGGGCCGAGACCCATAAGGTGGCCCACAATTGGCCCAGCGTCGTCCAGGTTAGGGGAGGGTTTGGCCGGCCGGGATGCCCTTGTCCCGGCTCTCGACCTCCGCTTCTCCCGAGTCCTTACAGGAGTTGAAAAAGGGGTAAAAAGTACATAAAAAAATAAATAATACACTAACTTCAACTTGTATGAGTCTTAGGGGCCTAGGCCTAACTAAACAACTTCTAACTCCTACCGTACACACTTATGGAGAGCTCAGAGATTTGGATTGTTCAAAAAACATTCTTATGTGGGGACTATCCCAGATAAAGAAAAGCAGTAGCACTCATATCATTGCCAAAATGTCAACCAATTGTATGTCCCTGTAATGTCACTATATTAAGCTCAATCCTTTTTCTAAGATCTATAGTTACGATTTGTTGTTGCAAGGCACATTTCAATAGGATTTGCCAGGCTTAATGACTTGAAGTCGTCTCCCCTGCCTCAGGATCGTGGACCAGGCATCGGGCACGGAGATCGCTTCTTTCCCCATCTACAAGGTGCTGTTCTGCTCCCGGGGTCGCGAGGGCTCCATGGAGAGCGACTGCTTCTCCTTCACTGAGAGCTACCGTAGCTCTGAGGATTTTCAGATCCACGTCTTCTCCTGCCATATCAAGGAAGCTGTGAGTCACTATTCTATTTATTGTCTGGATAATCATTATTGGCACAGGGAGCAATATACAGTAATGGTGTAAACATACACTTGATTTGGAGGTAGTCAAGATGGCGACTATGAGGTAGTCAAGTGAAGGTGATCCGTTTGGCATTCCCTCTCTTTCCTAAAATATGCCTCTTAATTAGGAAAGAACTCGACTCTAAAGTTAAGAAATAACTGAAACATTATGTATGCAACTGCATGTTATGGCAAATACTAGATCAAGAAATAAAGGCAAACAAACACCGTGATAAACACAGTGAAACATGGCGACCATGGACCAAGTAGCTGACGACTCGACTAGTGAGTTTGGAGACACTTAACAGAAATTCACTGGCAATGAGACACTGTCTAATGCAGATGAAGAAAATATCCAACGATGGGTCATAAATCTATAATGACGATGCAAACTTCTTTGAAAACATTTATAATAATCAAATGAGTCTCCCAAGATACAAATAACTCTATTAGAATGGTACAGGACTAAAATACAGTTTTAAGTATGTCAGTGGACCGTGAAGGCAATCATACTACCAACTATCACTGTCTGGTGCTCAGAAATAACGAATACTATGGACACGTTGGAATTGACTACTATTTGGAGGCTTAAAAACTTGGATCACTTAAAATATACTTAATCAAGCTAATGGGATTGATTATTTTCTGGTATCCGTTTCTATTGTGCCAAAAGTGGGGGAAAAAATAGGTCAAACTTAGGGGATCTGAGAAACCACGATCAGTCAATGGGAAATATCATTATACTCCTGGGTAAAGTTTTTTTTAGGGCAATATCAGTAGAAGTGTTACAAATAGGGAGGTTCAGGACCCTCGTAAAACATAGGGTGGGTTGCACCAACATGGATTAACTCTTAAACTGGGTTAAATCAAGGTTTATCTATTAATTTTGTTGCACCAAATTTTTAACCTAGTTTTAAATTAATCCTAGTTCAATTAAATGCTTCCTCCTAATCTAAGTTTAGTTTTCACTTTAAACCTAGATACATTTTAAGCCTGTTGTTCAATTATTATTATTATTATTTTTTAATATATGGTGGGTTGCACCACCATGGTTTAAATTAAACTAGGATTAGCGCCAGTCTTGGTTTTGTAAAGCTAGGTTAATAATTAATCAGATGTTGCACCACTTAATCATAAATTTACTTATCCAGATTTAAAATGAATGGTTTTAAACTACGATTAGTGACATGTTACACCATTCGTGAGTTGAAAACGAAGTAGCTAGCCTACTTGACAATTGAAGCCACAAAGTTGCTGTTCCTTGATTAAATAAATACGATGTAACGTGAGAACTACTCCAACTCCATCATGAAAGGTTCTCATGGGTTGGCTGATTTGAAATAAAATCCGTTATTTGCCAGTACTAGACAGAAAACGAATTAGTTAGCTACTGTAGCTAGCTAGTTTATAAACCAAGCTAGCTAGCGTACAATATTATTATTGTTGTCATTACTTAACGTTATTTAGCTGTTTTTTGTTTGTCCGCTTGCCACCTGATCATGGCACGTCAAAGAAGTTCACATTTCTCCACTTGTGAAAAAAAACGATTGTCGGCGCTGATGGAGGAATTTAGTAATGTACTGGAGGATAACGAGACAGACAACACGACTGTCAAAAGGCAGGAAGACACCTGGGCCATTTTATGCGACTAATGGATCAACACGGATTAAAAAGAGAAGAGGGATCAAAATGGGATGAAAACGTGCTGGAATTTTTTATAAGCGAAAGCCAAAAAGGATGAGGCAGAGGAGAGGCGGGGGCTATTTCAGACCGGAGCTGGCAGGGGGCCTCTGTCCAAGGGAATTGATCCTATCACCCAGAAGATATACGAGATGATTCCTCAGCAGTTTGCTCCTCTCCATAACCCTATGACGACGACGGACAACTTGACCCACCAATATTTAGTAAACATATATAACTGGTAAATATCAATACCTATAATGCACGTTAAAACAAAGGTTAATGCTACTTCACTACAATGTTACTGTTATCAGGCCTGTTACAGCATGTTGTATAACATCATCATGAACTCCAATTCAATTGTTGTACAAAACGGGCACATAAATAGCCTACTAATAATGAGTTAATCATAAAACTCAACAGGATTAAACTTGTCTCTAATTATTCACTGAGGAACTCTCCACAGTAGATATGCTGCCATTTTTTCAGTTAAACTACCTCAAGTGGCAGTTTAGAATTAATCTCCAATGTAAGTTTTGATTTTATTTTTTATTTTTCATTCATTGAGCAACAGGCTTAAAATTAATCTAGGTTTGAAGTGAAAACTAAATTTAGATTAGAGGAAGGATTTAATTAAACTAGGTTTAACATTTGGTGCAACAATATGAATAGATACACCTTGATTTAACCCAGTTTAAGAGTTAATCCATGTTGGTGCAACCCACCCATAAATTTAGATGAATTCTAAACTACCACTTGGGGTGGTTTAACTGATAGAATGGCAGCATATCTACTGTGGAGAGACCAAAACAAGTTCCTCAGAGAATAATTAGAGACCGGTTGAATCCTTTTGAGTGTTATCATAATTAACTCTTATTAGTAGGCTATTTATGTGCCCATGTTGTACAACAATTGAATTGGAGTTCATGATAGAAAGAGGAGGAAGGGAAGCGCTACTAAGGTACACAATAGTAAATTGTGAAAATTCAACTCCAAGCTAGAAGTATCAGAATGCCTAGATCCTTTCTAGGCATTCTGATACTTCTAGCTTGGAGTTGATTTTTTTGATAACATAGCTACAGTATTTTACTTTTTAATGTGTATAGTATTGCTTACTAGGTGTGTCCAATCAATTTTGTAACCACTCCCTCTTCAAATTAGGGCTAATTGGAAAAGCTGTTCAAAAGAGGACATTGTATTATTTCTTTGTACTCCCTGACGAAGGCCATGCAGCCGAAACGAGTCGGATTTTTAAACTTTGTTTCTATTGAACATGCCATACAAATCAAGGCATTTTAATTCATTATATGAAGAGTTCCTTGGTGATCCTTTTCTTTTTGTAGTTCATGATATGCCCAGCCTTGGTACGAATGATGTTATACAACATGCTGTAACAGGCCTGATAACAGTAACATTGTAGTGAAGTAGCATTAACCTTTGTTTTAACGTGCATTATAGGTATTGATATTTACCAGTTGAAATTGATTGTATGTTCTATCTGCAATATTAAAGCTGATCTACCATACACTTGATTTTATTTGAATGAATCAAGGATCAATCGTCTGTCTTTCTACCAGCCTTTAAAGTACTGGTAGATAGCCAGGGTACGGTGCTATAAGACTAGAGTGTGAGTGAAGAGCTTGAGTGAAAAGACAACCTTCCATTCTAACGATCTATAAAGTACAGCTCTATTTTCTCTTTTCCCCTCCTCTCCCTCTCTTCCTACAGGTGAGCCGGATACTGTACAGTTTCTCCACAGCGTTCCGCCGCTCCTCCAAGCCAGCCCCTGACGTGAGGGACTCGGCCCTGCCCCTCTCCCCCGACAGTGACCTCTTCAGCTTCACAGTCTCACTGGAGGTGCGGGAGGACGACAGCAAGGGAAACTATAGGTCAGCATGAAGCCACTAAACACGCTTACACACACACTCACTTATGCATGCAATGGGGTGAAAGCACTCACTCACACTCTCTCACTCACTCGTTCACTCACTTTAACAGACCTTTAAGCCAACAAC
This sequence comes from Salvelinus fontinalis, assembly GCF_029448725.1. Taxonomy (NCBI): domain Eukaryota; kingdom Metazoa; phylum Chordata; class Actinopteri; order Salmoniformes; family Salmonidae; genus Salvelinus; species Salvelinus fontinalis. The sequence continues at coordinate 46,457,151 of NC_074678.1, read as the reverse complement.
TTACTTTTTGTGACTGTCCTACTTCATCTGCCCCCATTCTCCTCTCCTCAGCCCAGTTCCCAAGGACCGGGACAAGTTCTACTTCAAGTTGCGGCAGGGCGTGCAGAAGAAGGTGGTGGTCACGGTCCAGCAGATGAGCAACCAAGAGCTGGGCATTGAGAGGTGAGGGGCTGCTGCCTCCTTGATCCTTCTGTAAGGCCTTCTGAGCTGCATACACTAGACAGCACCACTGTCCTATACTGTAGCATGCTGTTCTTGTTATGCACAAGAACACACAACCCCTCTGGGTCATATTGATGAGTACAAGAGGGAGACCGTGGTAAAGCTTGACTTAAGGAAATATTATACAATAGGCCCAACATTTTTGGGGGTGTGATTTTAGTTTGAATGTATTTTTCATGCTGAGTCATTGGAAATGAAACAATGAAGATAAGATCAGCTAACACATAGTCAGTCGAGAATGGCGCAGCGAAGAACCGGAAGAGCGAGTGTACTTATTTCACCCTATGCTAGTCTAGGATAAAGTCATTGTGATGTGAGTATGTTTACAGTTTTAGACTGTGCAGCAGTTTAGATTTCTTGATTGACATGAAGGAAGCTGTTACTGTTCGGTCTGTTTTGTGTCTTCTGAAAGGCATTTAATGACTTAGTTACAGTTCATTTGTAAAGTATTCAGACCCCTTGACTTTTTCCACATTTTGTTACATTACAGCCTTATTCTGAAATGGATTAAATTGCTTTTTTCCCCTCCTCAATCTACACACAATACCCAATAATGACAAAGTAAAAACAGTTTTTTTAAAGAAATTTTTGCTAATGTATTACAAATCATAAAAAAACTCACATTCACCTCTCACTGTATTTAGCAGAGGTTCTTATCCAGAGTGACTTACAGTAGTGAGTGCATACATTTTTGTACGTTTTCGTACTGGTCCCCCGTGGCAATCTAACCCACAACCGTGGCGTTGTGTGCTCTACTAACTGAGCCACACGGGACCAGGCAGACGCTTTACATCCTATTTTTAGTTTCAACCGTCTTTTTTATGTTCATATCTCCTTTAATTAAGCAGTGACGGTGTGTCATGCTGCCTACTCGTTTTGCCCAAGTAGCTAACCTAAACAAAAATGTTGTGTGTGTTGATGTCAAGTCAATTGCTATAAATCACATTTAATTTGTCACACGCTTCATAAAGAACGTGTAAAACTAACCGTGGAATGCTTACTAATGGGCCCTTCCCAGTAATGCAGAGAGAAAGAGAAATAGTAGAAAAATTTAACAATGAGAATTGATTACTTGGCTTTATACACAAGTCGATGTGCAGGGGTACGAGGTAATTGAGGTAGATATGTACACTGAACAAATATATAAAGGCAATATGTAAATGTTTGTTTCATGAGCTGAAATAAAAGATCCCAGAAATGTTCCATACGCACAAAAAGCTTATTTCTCTCAAATATTGTGCACAAATTTATTTACATCCCTTTTAGTGAGCATTTCTTTGCCAGGATAATCCATCCACCTGACAGGTGTGGCATATCAGGAGGCTGATTAAACAGCATGAGCATTACACAGGTGCACCTTGTGCTAGGGACAATAAAAGGCCACTCTAAAATGTGCAGTTTTGTCACACAACACAATGCCACAGAGTGCGCAGTTGGCATGCTGACTGCAGGAATGTCCACCAGAGCTGTTGCCAGAGAATTTGATGTTAATTTCACTACCATAAGCCGCTTCCAACGTTGTTTTAGAGAATTTGGCAGAATGTCTAACTGGCCTCTCAACCGCAGACCACGTGTATGTCATCATGTGGGGGAGCGGTTTGCGGATGTCAACGTTGTGAACAGAGTGCCCCATGGTGGTGGTGGGATTATGGTATGGGCAGACATAAGCTATGGACAACGAACACAATTGCATTTTATCGATGGCAATTTGAACGCACAGAAATACCGTAACTAGATCTTGAGGCCCTTTTTATATACACTGCTCAAAAAAATAAAGGGAACAATTAAACAACACAATGTAACTCCAAGTCAATCACACTTCTGTGAAATCAAACTGTCTACTTAGGAAGCAACACTGATTGACAATACATTTCACATGCTGTTGTGCAAATGGAATAGACAAAGGTGGAAATTATAGGCAATTAGCAAGACACCCCCACTAAAGGAGTGATTCTGCAGGTGGTGACCACAGACCACTTCTCAGTTCCTATGCTTCCTGGCTGATGTTTTGGTCACTTTTGAATGCTGGCGGTGCTCTCACTCTAGTGGTAGCATGAGACGGAGTCTACAACCCACACAAGTGGCTCAGGTAGTGCAGCTCTTCCAGGATGGCACATCAATGCGAGCTGTGGCAAGAAGGTTTGCTGTGTCTGTCAGCGTAGTGTCCAGAGCATGGAGGCGCTACCAGGAGACAGGCCAGTACATCAGGAGATGTGGAGGAGGCTGTAGGAGGGCAACAAGCCAGCAGCAGGACCGCTACCTCCGCCTTTGAGCAGGAGGAGCACTGCCAGAGCCCTGCAAAATGACCTCCAGCAGGCCACAAATGTGCATGTGTCTGCTCAAACGGTCAAACAGACTCCATGAGGGTGGTATGAGGGCCCGACGTCCACAGGTGGCGGTTGTGCTTACAGCCCAACACCGCGCAGGACGTTTGGCATTTGCCAGAGAACACCAAGATTGGCAAATTCGCCACTGGCGCCCTGTGCTCTTCACAGATGAAAGCAGGTTCACACTGAGCACATGAGCACCTGTGACAGACGTGACAGAGTCTGGAGACGCCGTGGAGAACGTTCTGCTGCCTGCAACATCCTCCAGCATGACCGGTTTGGCGGTGGGTCAGTCATGGTGTGGGGTGGCATTTCTTTGTGGGGCCGCACAGCCCTCCATGTGCTCGCCAGACGTAGCCTGACTGCCATTAGGTACCGAGATGAGATCCTCAGAGCCCTTGTGAGACCATATGCTGACACATGCACATTTGTGACCTGCTAGAGGTCATTTTGCAGGGCTCTGGCAGTGCTCCTCCTGCTCAAAGGCGGAGGTAGCGGTCCTGCTGCTTGGTTGTCACATTGATGTGCCATCCTGGATGAGCTGCACTACCTGAGCCACTTGTGTGGGTTGTAGACTCCATCTCATGCTACCACTAGAGTGAGAGCACCGCCAGCATTCAAAAGTGACCAAAACATCAGCCAGGAAGCATAGGAACTGAGAAGTGGTCTGTGGTCACCACCTGCAGAATCACTCCTTTAGTGGGGGTGTCTTGCTAATTGCCTATAATTTCCACCTTTTGTCTATTCCATTTGCACAACAGCATGTGAAATGTATTGTCAATCAGTGTTGCTTCCTAAGTAGACAGTTTGATTTCACAGAAGTGTGATTGACTTGGAGTTACATTGTGTTGTTTAAGTGTTCCCTTTATTTTTTTGAGCAGTGTATATATATATATTTTTTACTATTTGTGACCAACAGATGCATATCTGTATTCCCAGTCATGTGAAATCCATCAATTAGAGCCTAATGAGTTGATTTTAATTGACTGACTACCTCATATGAACTGTAGATCTTTGAAATGGTTACATGTTGCATTTTAGTTCAGTATACATGTAAGTAGGAATAAAGTGACTAGGCAAAATGATAGACAAATAACAGTAACAGCAGTGCATGTAATGAGACAAATGCAGATAGTTAACTTCTTACGGCTGAAATCCCGTTAACGGGATCGATATGACAACAGCCAGTGAAAGTGCAGGGCGCCAAATTCAAACAACAGAAATCTCATAATTAAAATTACTCAAACATACAAGTATTATACACCATTTTAAAGATAAACTTGTTGTTATCCCACCACAGTGTCCGATTTCAAAAAGGCTTTACGACGAAAGCATACCATTGCAATTATGTTAGGTCAGCACCTAGTCACAGAAAAACACAGCCATTTTTCCAGCCAAAGAGAGGAGTCACAAAAAGCAGAAATAGAGAAAATTAATCACTAACCTTTGATGATCTTTATCAGATGACACTCATAGGACTTCATGTTACACAATACATGTATGTTTTGTTCGATAAAGTTCATATTTATGTCCAAAAATCTCAGTTTACATTGGTGTGTTATGTTCCGTAATGTTTTGCTTTCAAAACATCCGGTGATTTTGCAGAGAGCCACATCAATTTAAAGAAGTACTCATAATAAACATTGATAAAAGATACAAGTGATATGCATGGAATTATAGATATACTTCTCCGCTGTGTCAGATTTAAATAAAGCTTTACGGAAATGCACACCATGCAATAATCTGAGTACAGCGCTCAGAGACCAAAACAACCCATACAGATACCCGCAATGTTGTGGAGTCAACAGAAGTCAGAAATAGCATTATAAATATTCACTTACCTTTGATGATCTTCATCAGAATGCACTCCCAGGAATCCCAGTTCCACAACAAATGTTTGTTCAATAAAGTCCATAATTTATGTCCAAATACCTCCTTTTTGTTCGCGCATTTAGTTCACAAATTCACGAAGCGCAGGCCAGACGAAAAGTCAAAAAGTTCCATTACAGTTCGTAGAAACATGTCAAACGATATATAGAATCAATCTTTAGGATGTTTTTATCATAAATCTTCAATAATGTTTCAACCGGAGAATTCCTTTGTCTTTAGAAAGGAAAAGGAACGCAGCTACTTCTCACGGGCGCACGCCTGACTGAGCTCATGGCATTCTGCCAGCCCTCTTAGTCAGTCAGCTCTTATTCTCTCCCCCTTCACAGTAGAAGCCTGAAACAAGGTTCTAAAGACTGTTGACATCTAGTGGAAGCCGTAGGAAGTGCAATATGACCCCATAGACACTGTATATTGGATAGGCAAAGACTTGAAAACCTACAAACCTCAGATTTCCCACTTCCTGGTTTGATTTTTTTTCTCAGGTTTTTGCCTGCCATATGAGTTCTGTTATACTCACAGACATCATTCAAACAGTTTTAGAAACGTCAGATTGTTTTCTATCCCAATCTACTAATATGCATATCTTAGCTTCTGGGCCTGAGTAGCAGGCAGTTTACTCTGGGCACCTTATTCATCCAAGCTACTCAATACTGCCCCCAGCCATAAGAAGTTAATCAATAGCTACTAACTAACTATTTAGCAGTCTTATGGCTTGGGGGTAGAAGCTGTTCGGGGTCTTGTTGGTTCCAGACTTAGTGCATCAGTATGGCTTGCCATGTGGTAGCTGAGAGAACAGTCTGACTTGGGTGGCTGGAGTGTTTGACAATTTTTCGGGCCTTCCTCTGACACCGCCTGGTATAGAGATCCTGGATTGCAGTGATGTACTGGGCCGTACGCACTACCCTGTGTAGTGCCTTGCGTCGGATGCCAAGCAGATCCTTTACCAAGCGGTGGTGCAGCCAGTCATGATGCGCTCAATGGTGTAGCTGTAGAACTTCTTGAGGTTCTGAGGGCCCATGACAAATCTTTTCAGCCTCCTGAGGGGGAGGAGGCGTTGTTGTGTCCTCTTCACATATGTGTTGGTATGTATGGACCATGATAACTCCTTAGTGATGTGGACACCAAGTAACTTGAAGCTCTCGACCTGCTCTACTATGGCCCTGTCGACGTGGCTGGAGGCGTGCTCGGCCCTCCGTTTCCTGTAGTCCACGATCAGCTCCTTTGTCTTGCTGACGTTGAGGGAGAGGTTCCTATCCTGGCACCACACTGCCAGGTCTCTGACGACCTCCCTGTAGGCTGTCTCATCATCTTCGTGAAACGTAATGATGGTGTTGGAGTCGTGCACGGCCATGCAGTCGTGGGTGAACAGGGAGTACAGGAGGGGACTAGGCACGCTCCCATGAGGGGCGCCCGTGTTGATGGTCAGCGTGGCAGATGTGTCATTGCCTACCCTCACCACCTGTGGGCGGCCCGTCAGGAAGTCCAGGATCAAGTAGCAGAGGGAGCTGTTGAATCCTAGGGTGTTCAACGCTGAGCTGTAGTCTATGAACAGCATTCTCACGTAGGTGTTCCTTTTGTCCAAGGGGGAAAGGGCAGTGTGGAGTGCAGTAGAGGTTGCGTCATCTGTGGATTCCGTTATGCGAATTGGTGTGGGTCCAGGGTGTCTGGGATGATGGCGTTGATGTGAGCCATCACCAGCCTTTCAAAGCATTTCAAGGCTACATGAGTGCTACGGGCGATAGTCCTTTAGACAGGTTACCATGGCATTCTTGAGCACTATGGTGGTCTGTTTGAAACGTGTAGGTGTTAGACTTGGTCAGGGAGAGGTTGGAAATGTCAGTGAAGACACTTGCCAGCTGGTCAGCGCATGCTCAGAGTACTCGTCCTGTAATCCGTCTGACCCTGAAGCCTTGTGAATAATTTTTTGTTTTAATTTAACCTTTATTTAACTAGGCAAGTCAGATAATAACACATTCTTATTTACAATGACGGCCTACACTGGCCAAACCTGGACGACGCTGGGCCAATTTGTGCTCCGCCTTATGGGACTCTCAATCACGGCCGGTTGTGATGGTCTGGATTTGATCCAGGGTGTCTGTAGTGATGCCTCAAGCACTCGGGAGTCCAATAATAGTAGTCATGCCTTCTTACATCAGTAATGTCATGTGTAGGAAAGTTCTAGGTCAACCTTACGAAGGAGGGGGGGAAATCAAAGCACTTCAGATGGAAGCATAATATATGGTTTCTTTTCTTATGAAGTAGTGATTCTCAGCGCAACCACTTGATGGCGCACCTATCATAAGAAACAGGCACATAGTGGTCTCTGTTTCCAAGTGATATTGGCACTGCTTTGCTGTAGTTTAATTTGGATTCTTTGAATTTATAAATAGACCCATGCATATTCACCCACACCAGGATTCGACTAGAGTCTACAGAATTCAGAATTGGGTCACTCTAACAAAATATACCTGTAGCTTTGCTAATGCCACGCTGATGGAGATTTCTTTTTAATTATTTGATTTTATTCAATTATGAGTCTCTCAGCAAATACCGTTTTATCTTTATAATGAATCCAAATTTAGCCAAAACCCAAACTTTGGGTTTTATGAAAGGTGAGTTGCAGTGCCCCCTTGATCCATTGGCCCTGACCTGTGTTCCTCTCCCTCAGGTGTTTTGGGATGTTGCTGAGCCCAGGGCAGAAGGTTCGGAACAGTGACATGCATCTTCTAGACATGGTGAGCAGCAATCACAGTGGTTTCCTTTATTCACATAACCAAGTTACAGAACAGCACTCCCATTTCTATGTACTGAACTATCACTATGAGACTAGTTATTTAGTCTTTTTGTTGACTTTAGTGTACTCTGTATTGGGCAGGTTAAACAGAGTTGAATTGACAATTGATTCTTTGGCTTTTGATTGGAATGGCTTTGCCGTTTGAGGCCTGTTGACCGTGATTGTATGTCATTTCCCTGTTTGTGCCTATGTGAAGGAGTCCATGGGGAAGAGCTCGGATGGAAAGTCGTATGTGATCACGGGCACATGGAACCCCAACATGGCTGCCTTCCAGGTGCTGAATGAAGACACACCTAAAGGTGAGAACCATCCCTCAGCCCTGTCACCAGCCTATCTTACTTACGCATGCCATTGTCAACCAGCCTGACACACTAGCATACTGAAGCATGACATTGCCAACCAGCTTAGCTGTCGCATTCATAGCTGGCCAGACAGTTTCTTATGATTTTATGACTCTTTCATCAATTCCAATGGACATCTGCCTAATAAGCAGAAAACAACACAAATTAAAGCTCTTATACTATTATAGTGTTTATCTTACTATTTTCATCTGAGGAGATGGATGGCTGAGATGGCAAATTAAAGCGTCATTTCTGATATTGACAGGGGGAAGGCACTTATTTCCTTCTTTTGTTTTTTCCGCTATAGAACCTGCAAACAATAATGAGTCGTTAAGATGTCCTGGGACGTGACAAAATGGTCGCCTTAAGTCGTCACGATGTTGTAATGGTTCCCTGGAAGTTTTGTGTAGATCCTGGGGACGTCCCCGAGGACGTTTTTAGGAGTTTCTTCGGATGTTGTCTAATGGTCCCCTGGAGGTTTTGTCTAGTTCCCGTCGCGTGATGGTCCCTAAGGGAATGTTCTCTGGGGTCCTTTGTGTAGTTCCCCGCAAGTTCCCAGGACATCACTGAGGACCATGTCGGGACCTTTTTTGGAATGTTTTCAGGACCATCATGCCACGTCCTAATGATTAGTAAAATGAACGTCCTGACATGGTCCTCAGTGATATCCTGTGAACGTACATGGAACTAGACAAGGGTCCCCCAGAGAACGTTCCCTTGGGACCAACACTCAACTTTCTTAGAATGTTCACAGAACGTCAGTGGAATAACGTCGCACCGAAACCCTTAAGGGACCTAAATGGGAACGTCACAATGTCCTCCGGACGTTCCCTGTTTGCTGGGGAAAGCCTATTAGATTAGCAACATTGCGGTTGTGCTCTACGATTTGGTTTAGCGCGCTAGCAGCGTTCAACCTCAGTGGTTAACAGGGTCAGAGACCGAGGAAAGGGGACGTGGAAGACTTTACTGGTGCTGAGCTTTTCATTTGTGCTAATTGTAGCTAATGGTCCTGTCCATGTGGTCCCAGACTCGACCTATATAACTAGCCCCTTTGATTTGTAATGATTTCTTTTTTGTTCTCAACCAACACAGGACATTTCTTTTAAAGGCATTTCAAGTGACTTAAAATTGTGCTAACATTTCTTACTTTGAACAGTCACAAAATAGTCACCGCCTCTAACATTTGATACCAGCTATTCCCTACGATGGCCTGCAAAATAAGTGATATATGCCCCAAACCAATTTGGCTGTCTGAAAACATGGGTGGTTTAGACACCTTTTCATATATCAGGTCCCAGTGTAATGCACAGTAAGACGCTGCCAAGCGCTGCAAGTGCAAGACCTCGCCTCACTGAACTCATTATATCAAACAAATTAGCAGCGCTGCGGAGTTGCTGACTCGGAAGTCAGGAAAGTTTGACTTGAACCTATATGGCAGCTTGTCAAAGCAACCCAGCTCAGGGGAGTTAGGTAGTCTAAACTACAAAGCCACGATTCCTCCACAAAGAAAACAAACCATTCACTAGTAGAAAAGGAAGTAGGTAGTTGTGATAACTGGCTTGCAGAACATGCATGTAAACATTGGATATTACAGTGTTTGTGTAAATAATAAACCAGAGCCAGAACTTTTAGTAATTCTCCGTATAGAATTTAACTGATATACTGTAGCTAATGGTTTTTGAAATATGAAGCTATATGCACTGGAAGACTTCCCACAAAACATGAACATAATTTGTTACTTATACAAAAACAGCCTTCTACCATGGACTGATGACTTTGATTCTACACTATTAAACCACACAGCTTACTTCATGTCAAAACTGGGAGAGACAAGACTTCTAAAAACAATGGCCCTCTCGGTCTCAACTAAACAAATCCTTCTTTGTTGTCAGCGATTTGGCACGCAGGGAAAGTAGTCCTGTGGTAATGGAAGCTTGAAGGGATGCCGTTTCTTAAAACATCTTTCTAAACCAACATGCTATGCTTGACTTTTATGGTAATTGGAATCTATTTTTAGGCCATTCTTTACAAGGCAGTTTTGTAGACTTTCCCCCCCCCCTGGTTAATTACAATAATAAAACCTTCTCACTGTGAAATGGGTTATTTTTCCCTCCGTTTCCTAGCTCGGCGATTGCTATCTGTGTGTTTATTTTTCTCCCAATCTGTTTTTTTCAACCCCAAAAATTGGATGTTGCAAGATCTGTTACCCCGGACGTCACTTTTTCGCTTGGATGAAGCTGGTGGTACTAGAGGACAGCTTAGATTTATGCTGCACTACATTGCGATATATCACACACAGCTTGTCTCATGCTGTGACTTGGAATGCGGTTTCCTTAGATTCTAAATAATTCGTAGATATTTAAAGATGCTGAGTTTCTTGGTTGTAGTTATATGATTCTAGTTTTAAATTGGACCTTTGTCTCTTTCTCTGGGACGGGTGAGGTAAGAGAATAGGTGTGCTGCTGTTGCTAGTTTGACAGCTGGTGGTAGTGGTGGAATCCAAGCCCTCTGAGGAGTACACGTTTGTTCTATCTAATTAAAACAGCAGGCAATATATTTTCTCTGCGTTCTATAAACATACATTTAAATCAAGCTAATAGCCTACCATTTCACTTTATCCACTTAGTGTGTCAACCCGCAACGCCCACTTTAACCCAGACAGATACAGTATACATTCTGGAACTGCTGTTGGCACTACAAACACCCCCTCCATCCAGTGTGTGACCTTGTCCTCTCTGTGGTGGTCTCTCTCCAGATAAGCAAGTGTACATGACCGTTGCGGTGGACCTGGTGGTGACTGAGGTGGTGGAGCCGGTGCGCTTCCTGCTGGAGACCCTGGTGCGCGTCTACCCGGCCAATGAGCGCTTCTGGTACTTTAGCCGCAAGGCCTTTAGCGAGACCTTCTACCTCAAACTCAAACAGGTAAATAAATGGCCAGTTAATAAATATCCCAAATATTTCAACCTATACCTCATCGCACACGTAATAAATATCCCAACCTATACCTCATCGCACACCAAAAACCTGTTTTTGCTTTGTCGTTATGGGTTATTGTATGTAGATTGATTTTAAAAAATCATCAATGTTAGAATAAGGCTGTAATGTAACAAAGTGGAAGGTCAAGGGGTCTGAATACTTTCCCGAAGGCACTGTGTATATACAGTACCAGTCAACAGTTTGGAGACACCTACTCATTCAAGGTTTTTTCTTAATTTTTTACTATTTTCTACATTGTAGAATAATAGTGAATACCTCAAAACTATGAAATGACACATGGAATCATGTAGTGACCAAAAAAGTGTTATACAAATCAAATTATATTTTAGATTCTTCAAAGTAGCCACCCTTTGCCTTGATGACAGTTCTGCACACTCTTGGCATTCTCTCAACCAACCTGGAATGCATTTCAATTAACAGGTGTGCCTTGTTAAAAGTGAATTTGTGGAATTTCTTTCCTTCTTAATGCGTTTGAGCCAATCAGTTGTGTTGTGACCAGGTAGGAGTGGTATACAGAAGATAGCACTATTTGGTAAAAGACCAAGTCCATATTATGGCAAGAACAGACAGCTCAAATAAGCAAAGAGAAACGACAGTCCATTATTACTTTAAGACATGGTCAGTCAATGTGAACATTTCAACAAGTTTCTTCAAGTGCAGTCGCAAATACTATCAAGCGCTATGATGAAACTGTCTCTCATGAGGACCGCCACAGGAAAGGAAGACCCATAGTTACCTTTGCTGCAGAGGATAAGTTCATTAGAGTTACCAGCCTCAGAAATCGCAGCCCAAATAAATGCTTCACAGAGTTGAAATAACAGACATCAACTGTTCAGAGGAGACTGTGTGAATCAGGCCTTCGTGGTCGAATTGCTGCAAAGAAACCACTACTAAAGGACACCAATAAGAAGACGAGACTTGCTTGGGCCAAGAAACACGAGCAATGGACATTAGACTTGTGGATATCTGTCCTTTGTTCTGATAAGTCCAAATTTGAGATTTTTGGTTCCAACCGCCAAGTCTTTGTGAGACACAGAGTAGGTGAACGGATGATCGCCGTGTGTGTGGTTCCCACCGTGAAGCATGGAGGAGGTGTGATGGTGTGGGGGTGCTTTGCTGGTGACACTGTCTGTGAATAATTTAGTATTCAAGGCATACTTAACCAGCATGGCTACCACAGCATTCTGCAGCAATGCGCCAACCCATCTGGTTTGGGCTTAGTGGGACTATCATTTGTTTTTCAACAGGACAATGACCCAACACACCTCCAGGCTGTGTAAGGGCTATTTGACGAAGGAGAGTGATGGAGCCTCTACAATCACCTGACCTCAACCAAATTGAGAAGGTTTGGGATGAGTTGGACTGCAGAGTGAAGGAAAAGCAGCCAACAAGTGTTCAGCATATATGGGAACTCCTTCAAGACTGTTGGAAAAGCATTCCAGGTGAAGCTGGTTGAAATAATGCCAAGAGTGTGCAAAGCTGTCATCAAGGCAAAGGGTGGCTACTTTGAAGAATCTCAAATATAAAAAATATTTTGTTTAACACTTTTTTGGTTACTACATGATTCCATGTGTTCATAGTTTTGATGTCTTCACTATTATTCTACAAGGTCAAAAATAGTACAAATAGAGAAAAACACTTGGATGAGTAGGTGTGTCTGAACTTTTGACTAGCATTGTATATAGAAGTAGTCACCCTTCAGCCGTAAGGCATGGATTTCTTTTTAGGGATGCACTACGGCCACGCAAGGGGGCATCGATGGCCATGACCGTCAATTCCGTCGGGATATTCGAGGCCTGCACACATCCACACCCAATCCATTTGACCCGTACCCCTCCGAACTCCTCCAATTAAAATGCATGAGAGCGACGTTGTTCTCGACGCGTTCAATTACCACGCCCAGCACACAAGTGCATCCTCGTCCTGTCCGGTCCTTCTGGCAGGTGTTTAGAAAATCAAAACAAGCCCCTAAGTCAGTAACATAAGCCCCTTGCCTCCTTGTTTGAAAGGGAATTTTCATCTCCACTCCAGGCTTTGAATGCGTACCAAATGGCAGCCTAGTCCCTATATAGTACACTACCTTTGACCAGGGCCTTGGTCAAAAGAAGTGCACTACATAGGGACTAGTTTGTAATTTTGGACATAGCCTTTGTATCATTGGGAGCCCTAATACGAGGCAGCCACTCATTATCGCACTGTAGTAATTAGGGCTCTGCCTGTGTGCCTCTCTCTCTATAGTTAGCTCATCAGCAGGCAGCAAAGAATGGCGGCTGCTGTAGTTAAAAGTTAATTAAAAGATAGCCATTCTAGTGTTTACAGAAGATTCTAATCCCAGCCACTAGCTCCAGTATTATTTGAGTACGATTTGTATTTGTTCCGGGGGCCTCTCATTAAGGCGTTGAGGAATTAGAGGAGCCATTGTCGTCGCCCTCTCTGAGCATATTTTGCGCCTTGGCTCACGAGGAGATAGAAAAGCTTTGGTGATTTGTTAGTGGAGGATCCTACCCAAGGGCTAAGTGGTATTATTGTGAACCTTATTGTGACCCCCTTATTTGTACTACCTAAACCTTAGTAAATGCCAATGTTCTCGTATATGTCATGTATGACTGTTGATAGCACTAGCCAACTATGGTAATGCATTGCCATTTTTTTTTTAGATGTATAGTCTTCAATTATGGCCCTTGTGCTAAAATGTTAGCTTGGATCCACATGTGTTCACAGAGCAAGGGCTAAATATAGGGCTCTTGCATTAGTGTTGTCATGGATCCACCTCTCACCACAAGTGCTGAGACCAAACAACCCCAGTAGCAACAACAGTGTTACAAAACCCCCAATGTGCAATGTGACAAAGCCCAACTTTAGAAGTGACCTGCATAGGCGAGTGAGCCCAATCTCTCTGTGCTCTGATTGCAGCAGGCTCCCTGTGAACCCTATTACCAGACACTCTGGCCAAAAGACGTCTGGCGCGATCCTTGGCGCTCTCTGCCGCCGCTCAATTTAATTTCCTCCTGTACGTGTAATTATATTTTTCCGTGGATCCCCTCGGGTGGTGGCAAAAGGTGAGGCTAACTTTAGACAGATTTTGTTTCAAAGGGAGGCACTCTGAAAATGTTTGAGGATACCCAAAGAGACACTGTCGCAACAGCTCTCACTCTGAACAAATTCGTATTTTTTTTCAGCGTGTAGAATTGACTCGTCAGTAGTAATAAGTTATGTTTAACTTTGTTTCTTGGTGCTGTGTCAAAATGAATCCTCCCACTGTATTATGTCTGCACCATATGTGACTTTTGTGTGTGTGTGTGTGTGTGTGTGTGTGTGTGTGTGTGTGTGTGTAGGGTGGTGAAAAGGGTGGCCAGGGTGATGCCATGTTGGAGGTGGTGAGCCTGCAGAAGGAGACTGCGAGGAGCAACGGGGGACGAGGCCGTCTGGCCTCTCCGGCTGAGGAAGAGGAGCCTGAGGAAGGTATTGAACTCTCCCTCTCGCTCTCTGTTTACATCCTCATTTCATCATCGTATCTGTCTCTCTCTTTCCATCTTTGACATTCTCTCTCTTACCTCTCGCTCTATCTATCCATCCATCCATATACGTTGCCCTGAAGACTAACTAAGAGTGCATTGTTGTTTTGTTGGCTAGCCTTTCAATCACCTTCCAAGGTCAACATGAGAGCTTCCACACCTCTCCAGGTAAAATGCCTCGGCACATTGAATTCCATCCGCCTAGGCACATTGAATTCCATCTGCCTAGGCACATTGAATTCCATCTGCCTAGGCACATTGAATTCCATCCGCCTCGGCACATTGAATTCCATCCGCCTCAGTCACACCGACGACATAATTGTATTACCTAATATCGCTTGATTGAAAAATACACTATGTCTACCGCCGTAATGCTGAAAAACTTGCTATGTTCAATTTCAAAGAAAAACGACCTGCGTCTCAGAGCTTACTTAGATTGCTTTTAGAAAGAGTGTGTACAAGGTGAGAGAAAAAAAAGAAATAGATTGCTTTGGCACAAATAGCTTGTTGGAGGAGCATTTGTTTTATTTATATATTTCGGGCAATTGTTTCTCCTCGGTGGCGGGAACACCTCATACAAATGAGATCATCTGTCCAGATATTCCCCCCGAATTGAACGTTATCAACACGTTGGCTCACTTTGCATTTTCCTGAGGCTCGCCCCCCTCCTCGTATCTGGCGGCCATGAATCAACTGTGAAGTTTAATTTAGTGTGTGTGTGTGTGAACCGCTGTGAGGGGGAGGTGTTGGCAGGCGTGGATGTTTGTGGGGGAACGTTTGTGTGTGTGTGTTCGCACTTTTGTGTCTGTGTGTTTGAGGCGTGTGTGTGTCTCAGACAGTGGGGAGTTTTTTTTTTTTGTGTGTCGAGCGAGGCTGAGGCGAGACAGAATTCCAGAAGCTTTGGATGGGTTCTGGAGGGCTCAGTGGTTTCACTGGAGCACAGTCCAATCCGGTTAAGTAGGGTTGACTCATTGGTACCGCCGCACTGCTCCTGTGGGCTAAGACCACCTGGTACCCATCTCGCCCTCCCTCCCCGGCTTGACTCAACACTGCACAGCTCTGGAAGGAACTCACTGCCTGCCTGCCACCCTGCCTGCCACTGGTTTACTTACCGAGAGGATTTCACTCTTCATTTTAGGAATGCTCATTCTGTGTTTTCCCATTTCCACCATCCTATTGAAAATATGAATATTGAATGAGTAAGGTTTTTAGTTGGGAAAATTGGGTCATATTGATGATTGCAGTCAGATGCAAATACACGAGAGGAGTAAGAAAACAAAAGGTTTTACATGGCAAAGATACAAGACACAAAATGCATCCTCAGACTTCTTTCTAGGGATTTAATGACTAGTGAAAGTAAACAAACATAAACAAACCCTCTTCTTATTACAGCACTCTAAGTACACAAACCAGAGCCGCCAGAAAATGTGTAGTGAGCTGGCATTTCCCCCAGTACTTTTCAATCTGGTGTGACGCCCGGCACATCACTTTCAAAGCAGCAGCACAGAACACCTTTACCTGACATAGTCATTAGTTCATGACTTAGAAAAAACCTTTTGCAATGGTAAAGAAAGCACGCTTACTTGACAAGTTGACATAGTACTTCCTCCAATTTCTGTCTGTTTTATCTAGTGACTACGACCCTGTCCCAGTGTCACCCCCACACTCGCTGCGACAGGTGGATTAACTTGTCAGTCACAGTGGTCTCCTAGCTACAGCCTACAGGGCCTCATCAACTACGCCTCTCAACAGCTTAGTTGCATATCGTTTGACAGTCTGCATTCTGCACTTGGTTTCTTCTTTTCCGCTCGCCCTCCTCTCCTGCCTGAGATGTGCCTGCACCAATCCGTCGAGACTCTATTCCCCGCTACGTCAAAAGCAAATGTATGGTCCACAGAGGACTTCCAATGTGTGACTGCCCACTATTGCATGGACTAGGGCAGATACCAGATTGGTGTTTTACCAGAGCTGAAGAGGCAAGGGCGTTAGAACAGTGGATGACATAATGAATGAAATAAAGGGCCTGGGAATGGTTGGTCGGCTATACCTAGAATTAGAGAAACTCATCCATATTTTTGTGTGATACCAGCGTCAGAACGACTGCCAAAGCACAGAGGCTTAACAGTATGGCTATTCTTCACTCGGACAGGTGGGCAGCGCTTTACCTAAATAAAATAAGGAAATATCTTTGCACTGAAATTAGCAAAAATAAAATACACTTTTGGAATGTTTTAACCTATAAAAAGATCTCTCAGCTTTGGCGCTTAAATAAAGATGATGTAACCCTGCTTTGCAAAAAGCTTATACGTCCTCCAGTGATAAAAAAAAAAAAATGGTTTCCTGTTGAAAGCGGTATCCCAAGTATAAATACAGTAAAGTACACACACTTCAGAAAGACGCCACGTAGAAATGTTTAACCATTTTATTAAGCAATGAATTAATGCAAGTCTTCATGTATAGGCTCTCTCCTTCAGTGTAGCTCACTGCCCAAGCAAAGCATCAATATAATATAGCCTACAGGCAGTGAGCAGACCCGGTCAGCTTAAATAGACTGCCAATAAGGTAGGTGTGATTGTTACTAGTCTCTAATTGCTGCCATCTCAGCTGATGCGTCAGCCTGAGGCGGGGCACTCGGTTTCCCTTCTGAACTGGTTCCGCTTAATTTCAGAAAGAAAGCGCCATGTAGAAATATGTTTAACCATTTATTAAGCAATGAATAATTCAAGTCTTGGCATATAGGCTCTGCTCCTTCAGGGTAGATCACTGGCCAAGCAAAGCATCAAAAGAAAATAGTCTACGGGTAGTGAGAGCGGTAAGCTATACCAATCCCCCAAAACAGCAAAACCTTACGCCAGCCGACAGTGTAGCTATGCCAGAACTAATCCCTTGATCAGCTAAAGTAAACCTACAAGGGCCTCCTGAGCGCGGCGGTCTAAGGCACTGCATCGCAGTGCTAGAGGCGTCACTACAGACCCAGGTTCGATCCTGTGCTGTATCACAACCGGCCGTGATGGGCAGTTCCATAGGGCTGCGTCCGAGGGTTTGGCCGAGGGGGCTTTACTTGGCTCATCGCGCTCTAGCAACACCTTGGGGCGGGCCGGTGACCTGCAGGCTGACCTGTGTTGTCAGTTGAATAGTGTTTCCTCCGACACGTTGGTGCGGCTGGCTTCCGGGTTAAGCGGGCGGGTGTTAAGAAGCGTGGTTTGGTGGGTCATGTTTCGGAGGACGAATGACTCGACCTTCACCTCTCCCGAGCCCATTGGGGAGTTGCAGCGATGAGACAAGATTGAAATTGGGGAGAAGGGGGTAAAATATATAAATAAATACATAAATATTAAGTCAACCTACAATCGCAAGAATGAATACTATGTTGGAATGTTAACCATATATGGCTTAAACTGAACGACTTATGACTCTATCCCTCGTGACGTACCGCCGGGTACCCTTGATTTAAGGCCAGATAAGCTTCATCTTGGCACGTGTGAACTATCTGCCTATTTTGCCAATGTAGCAGTGTGAACCCAGCTGCCCTAGAGACGCACCGCCGGGTGCTCTCACTGATCTATACGAGTAGCCTGATCATCTGTGGCCTACATGAAATATCTATCATCTAGTGGGCTAACGGAGTGGCGCAGCATCTCAGTGCAAGAGACGTCACTACAGTCCCTGGTTCGGATCCAGGCTGCATCACAATCGGCCGTGTTTGGGAGTCCCATAGGGCGGCGCACAATTGGCCAAGCGTCGTCTGGGTTTGGCCGGGGTAGGCCACTATTGTAAATAAGAATTTGTTCTTAACTGACTTGCCTAGTTAAATAATGGTTTAAATATATATATATTTTTAAACACACAACCTAAGCAATATGCACGGAACTTGATTGCGATAACAACTAAAGCAACGCTATTGGCGGTTAGCTGAACCCTTATTTAACTAGGCAAGTCAGTTAAGAACAGATCTCTGAACGCCGACATAGCGATCTATATAAGGCATGGAACTCGCAAATAAACTCATCACTTTTCACATCCAAAAGCTCCTTGGCGTTTGATCTAATATAGGAAACAGAGGACCAGTGCCCCATGATCTCCAGTGTGGATGCAGGGACAGATAGAGAAGCCGTTGAAGCGGCGCCGATGCAAAACAAATAAGTTTGCGTATAGCTCAGGAGATAGCCTCGCAGGAGGAGACAGAGCCGGGATGAAAAATCAGTATTTTGTCATTGGTTTGCCTGCATCAGTGACGAATAATGGATCACCCGGAGTGGCCAGTGGTCGCCATTGCAGGTATCGGAAAAGAGGACAGAAAGGAGAGTTAGTTTGAGCAATGGTACCTTTACCCTTCCTATCAGTTTGGGAATGCTTACCCAACATGGTGAACGTGTGTCCTTGATTAAATCGTGAGATCATGCAATGATTAAAAATAAATTAATACGAACTGTATTTCCCTACCGTAAAAACTCATAGAAAGACAACTGCTTCAAGTACAAATGATTGTATGAGCCGAACACCCTTAACATGAATCTATTTATACAGAGTGAGGGTGATAGTGACCTTTGTCGTTGCCTGAAGATTGCTCTTTTGAAGCCCATTAGGCAGATGCAACATAGCTAATGGAACACAGGCCGACAATCGTGATCATATACCAATACCGCAAGAACTCGGGTAGGTTTCACAATCCTCAGAAACATTTTAAATTTTAACATGGTAGCAGCAGAGGATCAGAGAGAAGTAGCAGCGGCGACGCAGAATTGGTTGCCAATAGCTCAGAGCTAGCCCTCGGCACTGACGAAGGAACCAGAGCCGCGATGAGATCCAGTGTCTTCTCACTGGTTGCCAGCATCAATGTTGAACAGAGGTTCGCCAGCTGCTGCCCGTGCTCAGCATGCAGGCAGCGTAACATGAGATAAAGCAGTGTTAGTTCCGGTGATGACAAGTGTTCCACATGTGAGCATACATAATGCAAACAGAACTTAAGAGATCACGCAAAAATGAAAGGGAAGGAACACCCCCTGAAGCCATCATACAGACCGCATCTGGAAAAGCGTATTTTTGAACACCATTGCCTTAACGTGATTTTCAAACCTGCGCTACTGAGAGAGGAGATACTCTTTTGATATGCCTGACTGAATTTGGAATAGAAAAGACATGCGCTGTTATATAACAGAAGACATTGTACAGAGAGAAGACCATACAGTAGACTGATGCATGGCACAGCTCAGCATACCATCACGTAGCAAAAAAAGCCACACAGTATTACTAAAACCCGAGAACCGCAGCAAAACGTTAGCTACGTACCCACCTTATCTAAATAGCCTAATGTCATACTGAAATTGCTCAGCAGTAGCTGATGCGTCTGCAGCGTGCACAGTGGGAGTGACCTGATAATCAAAACCTACAAATAGTCTACCTGAGCTGAAGGCTTACCGGCAGATACCATTAGACATAGCCATGAGAGAAGAATAAATGACCTGATAACGAGAGTGAGACCCCATAGATTACTAGAATAAGCCTAAAATAAGCTCTAAGAGACCTTCCCAAAAAGAGGCAATGAATGCTTGATCACTAACACTGATCGCCATGTGGGTGTTAAGCAATCCCACCACATGCTGGGTAATCCTAGTATAAACAGCCCATCTAACATGGTTGACACTATAGCAGCCTTGATTAGTCATCGCACAGCTATACGGCGTCAGCTCCCCCACTAAGGTCCAGGGTGATAATTTAAAATCTGAAGGGGAAAGGTTAGGATTAGGCAGTATTCATTTAAATTTCATTTAAAATGATTCATTTAAAATGAGGCCTCAATCCTATAGAAAATTTGTGGGCAGAACTGAAAAAGTGTGTGCGAGGAAGGAGGCCTACAAACCTGACTCAGTTACTCTAGCTCTGTCAGGAGGAATGGGCCAAAATTCACCCAACTTATTGTGGGAAGCTTTTGGAAGGCCACCCAAAATGTTTGACCCAAGTTAAATAATTTAAAGGCTATGCTAACAAATACTAATTGAGTGTATGTAAACTTCTGACCCACTGGGAATGTGATGAAAGAAATAAAAGCTGAAATAAATTTTTACATTACATTTAAGTCATTTAGCAGACGCTCTTATCCAGAGCGACTTACAAATTGGTGCATTCACCTTATGACATCCAGTGGAACAGCCACTTTACAATAGTGCATCTAGATCTTTTAAGGGGGCGAGGGGGGGGGGGGGGGCAGAAGGATTGCTTTATCCTATCCTAGGTATTCCTTGAAGAGGTGGGGTTTCAGGTGTCTCCGGAAGGTGGTGATTGACTCCGCTGTCCTGGCGTCGTGAGGGAGTTTGTTCCACCATTGGGGTGCCAGAGCAGCGAACAGTTTTGACTGGGCTGAGCGGGAACTGTACTTCCTCAGTGGTAGGGAGGCGAGCAGGCCAGAGGTGGATGAACGCAGTGCCCTTGTTTGGGTGTAGGGCCTGATCAGAGCCTGAAGGTACTGAGGTGCCGTTCCCCTCACAGCTCCGTAGGCAAGCACCATGGTCTTGTAGCGGATGCGAGCTTCAACTGGAAGCCAGTGGAGAGAGCGGAGGAGCGGGGTGACGTGAGAGAACTTGGGAAGGTTGAACACCAGACGGGCTGCGGCGTTCTGGATGAGTTGTAGGGGTTTAATGGCACAGGCAGGGAGCCCAGCCAACAGCGAGTTGCAGTAATCCAGACGGGAGATGACAAGTGCCTGGATTAGGACCTGCGCCGCTTCCTGTGTGAGGCAGGGTCGTACTCTGCGGATGTTGTAGAGCATGAACCTACAGGAACGGGCCACCGCCTTGATGTTGGTGGAGAACGACAGGGTGTTGTCCAGGATCACGCCAAGGTTCTTAGCGCTCTGGGAGGAGGACACAATGGAGTTGTCAACCGTGATGGCGAGATCATGGAACGGACAGTCCTTCCCCGGGAGGAAGAGCAGCTCCGTCTTGCCTAGGACGGTGTGTACCTCATAAATAATTCTCTCTACCATTATTCTGACATTTCACATTCTTAAATAAAGTGGTAATCCTAACTGACCTAAGACTGGGAATTTTAACTAGGATTAAATGTCAGGAATTGTGAATAACTGAGTTTAAATGTATTTGGCTAAGGTGTATGTAAACTTCCGACTTCAACTGTATGTGAAAACGGCACATTTCTAAAATAGAACGTTAAGTTCTACATGATAATGTTGTTCCAAAAAATGTATAAACAGTAGTTTTCAAACTTGGGGAGCAAAAAAATACCCTCTCTCTGGCTAGAAACGCGTTGCAGGTTTTGAAAATCAGTCTCCCTTTTAATCAGTGGTGGGAACCTACATTATTTTTCAATCGTTTCATTATGAACAGAACCATATATTTTATATATATTTTTAATGGTTTCCGTTTCTGTTCCCAGAACTGGTTCCAACTGCTGCTTTAAATCCTGCCCTGTCATGTCACAGATTTATTTATATATTTTACATTTTGACTATGATTCTAATCTTTTAAACCATAGATCATAGAAACGTGCCATTTTTACATATTTAGACATGGTATGGCGCTGGAGATAATGAATATGAGGTTGAAAAGTGACGGAATTGCCCATTAACGTCGTGTGTGTATAGAGTGAGATTCATATTTAAAGACACTGTAACCATTCTGTGCATAAAGCTCAGCCCTGCAATAGCAGTTCACTAAGCTACACATCTCGGTTAGGGCCCCAAACCAAGTCTTGCTTAGGGCCACCAAAAGGCTAGGGCCGGCCCTTTTACAGAGTATGTTGTCCATTGAAATTGTCTCTGGCTCTTTTGATATCAGATTCAGAATGGATAACAAGGTTGGTGGTAGTTTGGAAGGGGTTGATCCATCATATGAGCCGACAATAAAAAAAATGTCAGATAGCTTCCCGTTTCATCTGTGCTATCTATAATAATAATGATGATGATAATAATCATATTTTGTCATAGCCTACCAATAGGACCGAGTTTTACCTAACCAGGTCATGAGATCAGGAAAAACTCCAGGCCCCAGAAAAGACACGTGCAAATTTTGTATCCACCTCTGTATCAAACACCTTTTACCCCAAAAGGCTCGCTGTTGATGGCCAATGCACGTTATTAGTTAGAACCCCTTTTTTTTACCATAAATTAGGGTTGTGGGCCTTTTTTGAATGAGTGCAAAACAGGAGAAATAACATCACCATTTGGACTCCAAAGGTGCCCAGAACACACATTCCAATGATCCAACAATGTAAACGGAGGTGGCTTTTCTGGCTTCCCACAAGCACAGCTTTTCCGACACGGCACTTCTCAGTTTTTTCCCGGGGGGCTCTTGATTGTAAGAGGTTGGAATGCTCTTTGGACAAGTTTTGTTAGCAAGCCTTGTTATCCAGGGAAACCTACAATAAGTACACGTACAGCGCATCATTACAGTCAGTTGCCGCTTGAATGTGCTCTGGGTACATTTTCAGCATTCTGCTACACCTAACTCTGCTCTGCTGGAGTGGTACCATTCCAACTGCAAAAAGAATAATAGTTGCTTCTGAGTGAGATGTCCGCCCACACCAGTCTTTTGAACCTTGTCACCTCCTTGGCGTTAGAGAGGCACTCGCCAAGGCCGGCACTGTGTCAAAAAAAGCCTTGCCAGGGAGGAGAAGCCATTCACAGTAAAATTTACAAGCATTTCTAAAGGTTCTGCTGCGTTCCAGCTGCCGGTGGAGGCGGCGTGAAAAGAAAGCCTTTCAGGGATTTCTAGCTGGAGGTCAGCCGCCATTGTAGACGGGACTGAATGCTTTCCCAGTGTGTGAGGATGCTGCTGCCTGCCTGCACATTTCTTGCCAGTCACACGTGCACATACATTTTCTTGTATTATTGTAAATTACAATGTGCAGCAGTGTGACCCGGAATGTCTCCTTTTTCTCCATTTTTCTGTCAGCCCACTGTGATTTATATTTTCAGTGTGCTTTTTTTCATCCACACGAGCACACGCGTGCACATTCACATGCATTCACACAGCAAACATACAAGCACATGCACACTCATGACCCTACTGAATGGGTGGCAATATACACACCACAGCTCAAACCCTCTGCTCATGTGCTCAGCTCTGTACACAGCCTATGAGATATAGGCTTTGTATGCAGCGAAGTTTGTGAGAAAGACCATATCCCGGGTATATACACTGAGTGTACAAAACATTTGGAACGCCTGCTCTTTCCATGACAGAGACTGACCCCAACAATGCTCCCTGTAAGCAGCGCATTTACGCGCAGTAGCCCTGGGACTGCCGCGCAGCTCCACCCGAGACTGCCGCGCAGCTCCACCCGGGACTGCCATGCAGAAGAAATATCAGTCCACAGAGAGAAGCATGAGTTGGAACTTCACTTAACTTTCTAGAGCAGTGGTCACCAACCGGATTGACTGGTCGATCTCCAAGGCATTCCTAGTCGATCGCCAAACATTTTGGTAAAACCCCCCCGATAAAGCCTTGTCCTATTTTCTTTTAATTCTCGGGCTGTTGGCAGTAGGTGCACCCGATTTCAGCTGCCCTGCCCGCCAGGCAGGTGAACTGTTGCCATTTTGAACCATTTCATGTGTCTGAAGGTACAAATTCTGCCTTACCGGTGGTCCCGGAAAGCAAATCAAGTGCAATAGCCCTACCGCTCGCAAAACGGATGGCTCAGATTACCGTGTCTGCAGTAAAGTAGCAGGCATAAAAGAAAGCTACAGCGAAGTTGATACTGTGAGATTTCAAAACGTTTAAAACCATGACTAGAGAGAGACTGTCAACGAATACAGCAAAGAGCTGCTATTTTTATGATTGAGTTCATGTTTAAATTCTTACTCAGCACTGTCAACACTTTGTATTCAACACTTTTATAAGCCATAAAATGTGCTTTCTTCCTATTTCCATTCATCTCTACAACAAGCAGTGCAGCAGGATAAATGAGTGTATCCATAGGCTTGCGTTGTTATTATTAGTGGCTTGCATCTTTTTGAATATCAAGGAATATTTCCCTTTCCCTGTTCATATGAGTAACGACATGAATTTGTGCATGAGGCAGAAATAATGCGGTGCGACTCGAGTTTTGCCAGCTGGAAGACTGTGTCCCTTTTTTGTTTAATGTCAGTGGAGGAAAGGGAGAGCGGAGGGATGTTGAGAGGCGAACCCTCAGTCTGCTGCTCTACCTCCGCTGAGACTGACCATCAGATGCAGGCACCATCAGCCCAATAAAATGAAAAGCTCACTCTACTGTGCCTCACAAGTAATACAACAACGGATCTATTACTGGGGTGATCATATTGCTTACCTAGTGTTTTGAAATGTAATTGGAAAAAAATGTCCTCAACAACAATACATTGGCAGGCAATTGAAGCAATGATAATGTATTGGTTCTTTAGCTTACTGCACAAACCTCATTGCTACAGTCCTGTTTTTAATTGCTTAATGTTGCATAGGCTTACGTTTAAGTCATGTTAAAAACAAATCTGATTAGTAGATCTCGGCTTGCATTTTGTCTCCGTGATCTTGACTCAGAAAAGGTTAGTGACCACTGTTCTAGAGTTTTCCGTGTTTACACTGTCAACGTTTCCCTTTACTGTAGCAATTGTGATCGAATCAATGCAATATTAGCCACATTCAATGCAACATACTGAAACAAAATGAACTATGCAAGAGATTTTGTTGTAGGCAGAACGCATCGGAGTAGGGTTTTATTGTATTGACACACACGACTCAGCCCGTACTCTACACAGACCGGTGCGGCGTAACCGATCAGAGCTGCAGTAGGCTTATATGAAATTGACCATTGCCATATATGGATCTGTGACATTTACTTTGAACTGGACTGTGTTTACAGCATGAGCGGTCGTGAGTAGATGCGCTTGTTTTGATATTTAAGCGGGAGCTGCATGTAGCCACGTGTGCCATTTTATTCATATCCTTTGCTAGTTAGTGAGGTATTAGCCCAATTATAGAGCATTTGTAGCCAGCAATAGGAGAGTGATTTGCTTTCTACAAGAGCACAAAATGAATACATTTCTGGACATCTTAAAAAAGAGAGTCAGGTAAAGAGCTTTTTTTGTTTAAAGGGGCAATGTTGAATTTGGAGGCTGGCTTGAATAAGCTAAGAAGCCAATAGGCAGAGGATAGCATAATTTGTCTGATTCTCTGTAATAATGGTATGGGAATGCATTTTATTTTGTAAAGTCGTTTCTTGCATTAAACACAACATTTTCAGGCACCTCCTTGTCTGAAAGACAAGTAGATTAACAGGTTAAGGTCAAGCCCTGCATACAGGTTAAGGTCAAGCCCTGCATGTTTTTTTTTTAAATTCTCATGGAATGTAGGCCTACATTGAACACCACACATTGGCTGCTACTGTAGGCTGAATGATAGAACAGCTATTTCCATGTTAAAATGTTATGGGATGCATTTTCTCTCATTGTTTTTGATGGCAGCCAATCTGGTAGGCCTACATAATGATCAAATAGCCACAGTAGTCTACTTGGCCACTGTTATAACTGTAACTTAAAGCGGGTTCAGACTCAGTGTTCACAGTAAACATGCTCTGGAACTTGCACAGAATTTTCACAATGTTCAAGTTTGCGCTCAGCAGACCAGAAATGTTCTCACCTACTGGCACCTAAAAATGTATAGGGAACATTGCTGACCAGGTGAAAGCTATGATCCCTTATTGATGTCACCTGTTAAATCCACTTCAATCGGTGTAGATGAAGGGGAGGAGACAGGTTAAAACCTCTCTAGGGTACGTGAGACGGTAGCATCCCACCTCTTCAACAGCCAGTGAAACTGCAGGGCGCCAAATTCAAAACAACAGAAATCCCATAATTAAAGTTCCTCAAACATACATGTATTTTACACCATTTTATAGATACACTTGTTGTAAATCCAGCCACAGTGTCCAATTTCAAAAAGGCTTTACGACGAAAGCAAACCAAACGATTATTAGGTGAGTGCCTATTCACAGAATAACACAGCCATTTTTCCAGCCAAAGAGAGGATTCACAAAAAGCAGAAATATAGATAAAATTAATCACTAACCTTTGATGATCTTCATCAGATGACACTCATACGTATTCATGTTACACAATACATGTATGTTTTGTTCGGTAAAGTTCATATTTATATCCAAAAATCTGAGTTTACATTGGCGCGTTACGTTCAGAAGTTCCAAAACATCCGGTAAATTTTGCAGAGCGCCACATGCATTTACAGAAATACTCATAATAAATGTTGATGAAAATACAAGTATTAAACATGGAATTTTAGATGCACTTCTCCTTAATGTAACCGCTGTGTCAGATTTCAAAAAAAGGTTTACGGAATAAACAAACCATGCAATAATCTGAGTCGGCGCTCAGAGCCCAATCAAGACACAAATATATCTGCCATATTGTGCAGTCAACAGAAGTCAGAAATAACATTATAAACATTCACTTACCTTTGATGATCTTCATCAGAATGCACTCCCAGGAATACCAGTTCCACAACAAATGTTTGTTTAGTTCGATAATGTCCATCATTTATGTCCAAAATCCTCCTTGTTGTTCTAGCGTTCAGTACACTTTCCAAACTCACGACGCGCGGGCAAGTCCAGCGGAAAGTACGGACGAAAAGTAAAAAAAGTTATATTACAGTCCGTAAAAACATGACAAACAAAGTATTGTATCAATCTTTAGGATGTTTTTAACATAATTCTTCAATAATGTTCCAACCGGAGAATTCCTTTGTTTTCAGAAGTGCGATGGAACAGAGCTCGCTCTCACATGAACGCGCATGGTCAGCGCATGTTCAGGTCATGGTAGACCTTACTCAATCCCCTTTCATTTGGCCCCACTTCACAGTAGAAGCATCAGACAAGGTTCTAAAGACTGTTGACATCTAGTGGAAGCCTTAGGAAGTGCAACATTACCAATATCCCACTGTATCTTCAATAGTAGCTGAGTTGAAAATCGACCAACCTCAGATTTCCCACTTGCTGGTTGGATTTTTTCTCAGGCTTTTGTCTGCCATATGAGTTCTGTTATACTCACAGACATCATTCAAACAGTTTTAGAAACTTCAGAGTGTTTTCTATCCAAATCTACTAATAATATGCATTATCTAGCTTTTATGGCTTTGTAGCAGGCCGTTTACTCTGGGCATGCTTTTCATACTGCCCCCTACCCCAAAGAAGTTAAAGAATGATTTTTAATCTTCGAGACAATTGAGACATGGATTGTGTATGTGTGAGGGTGAATGGGCAAGATGCAATTTTGAAGTGACTTTTGAACGGGATACGGCAGTAGGTGCCAGTTTGTGTCAAGAACTGCAACGCTGCTGTGTTTTTCACGCTCAACAGTTTCCCCTGTGTATCAACAATGGTCTACCACCCAAAGGACGTCTAGCCAACTTCACACGACTGCTGGAAGCATTGGAGTCAACATGGGCCATCGTACCTGTGGAACGCTTTCGTCACCTTGTGGTCCATGCCCCGACGAACTAAGGCTGTTCTAAGGGCAAAAAGGGGGTGCAACTCAATATTAGGAATGTGTTCCTCATGTTTTGTGCACTCTGTAATTTGTAAGATATGGGCCCTCTATGTAGTCTATGAGATAAAGGCTATATATGTAGTCTGAGTTATAGGCTCTGTACACAGCCTGTGAGATATAGGCTTTGTATGCAGCCAATCCTTTGAGGAAGACAATATACTCTGTATATAGTTTGTGAGATATACACTAGTGTATGTAGTCTGAGATACAGTGCCTATAAAAAGTTACCACCCTTGGATTTCTGAAAATGTTATTGTTACAAAGTGGGTTTAAAATGTATTTAATTGTCTATTTTTTTGTCAATCTACACAAAGTACTCTTGTCAAATGACAAATAAAACACTAATATACCTTGATTAGTTAAGTATTCATTCCCCTGAGTCAAAACATGTTAGAAACACCTTTGACAGCAATGACAGCTGTGAGTGTTTTGGGGGTAAGTCTCTAAGAGCTTTTTTCTGTCAAGGTGTTGGGTATCATGGCTAGATAGCAATTTAAGTCTTGCCATAGATTTTCAATCAGATTGAAGTCAAAACTGTAACTTGGCCACTCAGTTCTTGGTAAGCAACTCCAGTGTATATTTTGCTTTGTGTTGTAGGTTATTGTCCCGCTGAAAGGTGAATTCCTCTCCTGCTGTCTGGTGTTTGCCTGTGCTTCGCTCCATCACGTTTTTCATCCTGAAAACTTCCCGGTCTTTGCTGATGTTAAACATACCCATACCTTGATGCAGCTGCTAACATGCTTGAAAATAAGGAGGCAGTTATTCCGTGACGTGTTGGATTTTCCCCAAACAAAGGCTTTGCATTTAGGCCAAAAAGTGTGTTCCTTTGCAGTATTACTTTAGTGCCTCGTTGCATACATATGCATGTTTTGCATATTTCTATTCTGTATATTTTAATATTTTTCACTCTGTCATTTAGGTCATTATTGTGGAGTCACTACAATGTTGTTGATCCATCCTCATTTTTCGCTCATCACAGCCATTGAACTCGCTGTTTTCAAATCACCAATGGTCTCATAGTGACATCCCTAAGCAGTTCCTGTCCTGCAGCTCAGTTTAGAAGGACTACATCTTTGATGTGTCTGGGTGGGTTTAATACATCATCCACAGCACAATGATTAACTTGACCATGCTTAAAGATTTATTCAATATCTCTTTTGTTATTGTTAACCATCTAACAATCACTGCCCTTTATGGGGCTTTACCTGGTCTTTGTAGTTTAATCTGTGCTTGAAATTCAATACCTTACTGAGGGACCTTAAAGATGTTTTATGTATGGGGACAAAAGAAGGGGGAGGGGGGGTAGTCATTTCTTTTCACTTTGACATGGTCTTTTTTGTAGATCAATGACTGAAAATTACAATGAAATATTTTTCAATCCCACTTTGTAACGCAACAAAATGTGAAAAAAGTTAAAGGGGGGTGTGGACTTATTATAGGTGCTGTAGCCTCTGCGTGTGGTCTGTAGGATCTGAGATAAAGCCTCTGCTTGTAGTCTGTAGGATCTGAGATAAAGCCTCTGCGTGTAGTCTGTAGGATCTGAGATAAAGCCTCTGCGTGTAGTCTGTAGGATCTGAGATAAAGCCTCTGCGTGTAGTCTGTAGGATCTGAGATAAAGCCTCTGCGTGTAGTCTGTAGGATCTGAGATAAAGGCGTGTGGTCTGTAGGATCTGAGATAAAGCCTCTGCGTGTAGTCTGTAGGATCTGAGATAAAGCCTCTGCGTGTAGTCTGTAGGATCTGAGATAAAGGCGTGTGGTCTGTAGGATCTGAGATAAAGCCTCTGCGTGTAGTCTGTAGGATCTGAGATAAAGCCTCTGCGTGTAGTCTGTAGGATCTGAGATAAAGGCTCTGCGTGTAGTCTGTAGGATCTGAGATAAAGGCTCTGCGTGTAGTCTGTAGGATCTGAGATAAAGCCTCTGCGTGTAGTCTGTAGGATCTGAGATAAAGCCTCTGCGTGTAGTCTGTAGGATCTGAGATAAAGCCTCTGCGTGTAGTCTGTAGGATCTGAGATAAAGGCGTGTGGTCTGTAGGATCTGAGATAAAGCCTCTGCGTGTAGTCTGTAGGATCTGAGATAAAGCCTCTGCTTGTAGTCTGTAGGATCTGAGATAAAGCCTCTGCGTGTAGTCTGTAGGATCTGAGATAAAGCCTCTGCTTGTAGTCTGTAGGATCTGAGATAAAGGCGTGTGGTCTGTAGGATCTGAGATAAAGCCTCTGCGTGTAGTCTGTAGGATTTGAGATAAAGCCTCTGCGTGTAGTCTGTAGGATCTGAGATAAAGCCTCTGCGTGTAGTCTGTAGGATCTGAGATAAAGCCTCTGCGTGTAGTCTGTAGGATCTGAGATAAAGCCTCTGCGTGTAGTCTGTAGGATCTGAGATAAAGCCTCTGCGTGTAGTCTGTAGGATCTGAGATAAAGGCGTGTGGTCTGTAGGATCTGAGATAAAGGCGTGTGGTCTGTAGGATCTGAGATAAAGCCTCTGCTTGTAGTCTGTAGGATCTGAGATAAAGCCTCTGCGTGTAGTCTGTAGGATCTGAGATAAAGCCTCTGCGTGTAGTCTATGAGAGACGGGTAACTGCCGAAATGGAAGGAAACGCCAACATAGTGTCTTAATAGGGCGTTCAATATACTTTATCCCTAATTTAGTGTTTCCATTATTTTGACATTTACCTGTATATGCTCTGTATGCATCCTATGGAGAGAAAAAAAAGTGTCTGAGACTATGTGCTTCATGACTTGTGTAAACCTAATGCTCTCTACACATTTTTCCATTGACTTGAGTCATAACATGAGACTTAACACCAGTGGTGTCACACTATAGACTAGAGCCATACTCAATGTGCCAACAGACCTCTCACTGCTTAGAGGAGATCCAGTGAAACTATGTTGAGGGCTGCTTGACAGTACAAACATAGTAGTACAGGAAGTCTCTTTGGCTTACTTTCTATAGCGGTTCTAGTGGAAACTGTGCCTTCAGAAAGTATTCACACCGCTTGACCGTTTATGTTTTTTTTTGTTAGCCTGAATTTGAAAATGATTACGTTTTAGATTTTGTGTCACTGATCGACACCCCATAATGTCAGTGTTTTTCGAAATGTTTACAAATGAATTTAAATTGAAAAGCAAAAATGTCTTGAGTCAGTAAGTATTCAACCCCTTTGTTATGGCAAGCCTAAAATAAGTTCACGAGTAAAAATGTGCATAAGTCACAAGGGCCATGGACTCTGGGTGCAATAATGGTGTTTAACCTCTTAAATGTAATAGCAACATGTAGATTTCCGCCTAAATAGACCTAACCAAAAGTAACTGCTATTCATGCATCTGACATGAAAAACCTTGGTATATTTGGAAAAAAGACATCTGGGAGATTGAGGAAATTATCAGAAGATATGAGTTTCATAGTTCACAAGATCAAGCACACACAAAATAACCTTTTTTATTTTGAAAGTCATCTTTCATTGACCAGCTATAAGTGAATTATTGATGACTAGAGCTGGAAACGCATCAGATGGCTTCCACAACGTGAACCGTATCAGGACGAAAATAGGATTGATAGACCTAACATCTAGAAATGGGCAGATGTTTTAGTAAGTGGTGTTAGGTGTTGTCACGGGATGTTTCCAAGTGTCCCTAAACCTTTCCAAAGTGGTATATGTCTGTAAATTAGGTAATTTCAGTGCTATTACATATTTTCAATCCCTAAATGCTATTTAAGTTTAAAAACACAATTTCTACCATATCAACCTCACTCAAACATTGTTGTGGTGTTATGGGGTATCCAGGGTACATTCAAGTGTTGTTTCCTCTCCAAAGAGAATGTGGTAATTGTACTGTTTTTACACACTGGATGTGCCTGAAAGTTATTGTTCACTATAAAAACTACATTTCTACAATACCAACCTCTCTCAAACATTGTGGTGGTATCGGGGGACAGACAGGGGATATCTGTGTTTTTTCAACCTCTCCAAAGTGCCTGGACGTTTAGCCTAGGCATATCCAATGTATTGGTCCCCTGTTTACATCACACAAACTTGTCAAACACAAACGTGGTTACACACGTGTCCTTCACTAAAAAAGGTGCAAAAATAGAAACAAGCTGAACTATTTACAAATGGTGTTGGTTTTACGTCCCAGGTGTAGATTATTTCGATTTCACTTTCACCTCAGCTGGTGCATGTTGTGATTAGTCTTTGAAGCAGTCCTTCTCTGCCAGGAAACAAAAAGCAAACTGGCATTTCGGACAAAAGATCTGGCATTTTCCCTATTTTCTTTTTCAAGAGGTCTATGAAAAGCATGGGATTGTCCACAAAGAGCTTGTACCCACTGCCAAGTAAGGGGAAGTCACACCGAATTACAGTTACCCTACATTTACAAAATGACGTTACCTTAAAGTAAAAACATCAAGCCTAAACTTTATCTGTACAGTGTCTCACATAGGTGTGAAGCATACACACAATGCAAACAGTAACACTTTGGAGATAAAGGCAGAGGTGAGAGCCACAAATAAACAATGGTCATGAGAGTTTAGTAGCCTCTCCAAAGTTACAAGGATGAAACTTAGAACAGCAAACTGAACTAATATGAAACATTACATTTACTTTTATTTTAACTATGCAAGTCAGTTAAAGAACAAACCCGGATGACGCTGGGCCAATTGTGCGCTGCCTTAGACTGTTGTGCCATTTGGGAGCCCATAGACTAACTACTCTGGAATTATATAAAATTTAAATGACAGAGTTTAATGGCTGTGATAGGAGATAACTGAGGATGAATCAACATTGTAGTTACTCCACAATACTAACATAAATGACAGAGTGTAAAGAAGAAAGCCTTTACATAATACCAATATTCAAAAACATGTTTGCAATAAGGCAATAAAGTAATACTGCAAAAAATGTGGCAAATCAATGAACTTTTTGTACTGAATACAAATCATTATGTTTGGGGCAAATCCAACACATCACTGAGTACCGATCTTCATATTTTCAAGCATGGTGGTATGGTAGCTGTTATGGTTATGTTATAACATGTCATGTTATGCTTGTCGTCGGCAAGGACTAGGGAGTTTTTTAAAATAAAAGAAACGGAATAGAGCTAAGCACAGGCAAGGTCCTAGAGGATAATCTGGTTGTCAGCTTTCCAACAGACACTGGATGACAAATCCTTAAAAAAAAATTCTCTCCCCAATTTTGTGGTATCCAATTGGTAGTTACAGTCTTGTCTCATCGCTGCATCTCCCGTACGGACTCGGGAGAGGCGAAGGTCAAGAGCCGTGTGTCCTCCGAAACACAACCCAACCAAGCCGCGCTGCTTCTTGACACAATGCCCACTTAAGACGGAAGCCAACCACACCAATGTGTTGGAGGAAACACCGTACACCCGGTGACCATGTCTGCGTGCACTGGGACAAGGACATCCCTGCCGGCCAAACCCTCCCCTAACCTGGACGATGCTGGGCTAATTGTGCACCGCCCCATGGGTCTCCCGCCCGCGGCCGGCTGCGACACAGCCTGAACTCAAACCCAGAATCTCTAGTGGCACAGCTAGCACTGCGATGCAGTGCCTTAGACTGCTGCGCCACTCAGAAGGCCCGTACCGGAAGACAAATCCACCTTTCACTAGGACAATAACCTTAAACTCAAGGCCAAATATACACTGGAGTTGCTTACCAAGACGACATTGAATGTTCGTGACCTAGTTACAGTTTTGACTTGAATCTGCTTGAAAATCAATGGCAACACTTGAAAATGGCTGTCTAGCGTTGACCAATTTGACAGATTTTGAATAATAATGGTCAAATATTGGACAATCCAGGTGTGCAAAGCGCTTCGATTTACCTAGAAAGAATCACAGCTGTATTTGTGCCAAAGGTTATTCATAACGTTTATTGAATACTTATCTAATCAAGATATCAGTGTTTCATTTTCCGATAATAATGCAATTTTTTTTTTTTTATTCCTCTTTCCAATTTGACATTAGAATATTCTGTGTAGCTTGTTGACAAGAAAATTACATTTAAATCCATTTTAATCCTACTTTGTAACACAACAAAATGTGGATAAAGTCAAGGGTGTGAATACTTTCGGAAAGGCATGCTGGTTTTTCCTTTGTAGCCAATCACCCTGCCCGCATGGAGCTGTCTGCTCCACTCAATGTGTGAGACAGCCAGGTCCGCTTCAGACCTCATCGCGCTTGAGTGTGTGAGCCAGACGAACGTCTGTGTGTGTGTGTGTGTGTGTGTGTGTGTGTGTGTGTGTTTTAAAACGCGAATAAGGGTACTTCTCTCAGCTGTTATTGGGAATCAGAGCTCCATCATGAGAGGAGAGCAGTAGGCAGCCCAGTTCACAGCAGCCCAGGGGACTGCAGCTCTGGCTTAACACTGCACTAATGTAGCGGCATCACATTAGATCATTTTTCTACCAACTGCTTGATGACTTCCATTTCAATTTGGATTTCAATTGTTCATTTTTAACGATAATAGCAGTGTTCAAATGAGAGGCTTCCCCACATTGATATCTTTTGACGATTGTGATTGGGGCTCATTTTGATATTTCAAGTTGTTATACAGTGGCCCCTGAGATGACAAACTGGCCTCTGATATTAAACTCCAGTCCTTGTGTCTTCGGCAGATAGTGACAGCGAGATCTCCAGTGGGACCGGCGATGTGTCCAAAGACTGCCCTGAGAAGATTCTGGAGTCCTGGGGTGGAATCCTCAACAGATGGTAAGACTCACAGGGAGTGTGGCAGTCACGATGACCACAATTGGGCAGTTGTACTGAAAATGTATGGAATCATTGAGTTGAGGATGATGAGGATGACGATGGATTGCATGCATGGGCACACTTTGTCTACAGTAGAGATATGGTGCGGTCATAAAAATTCATAAAGCCTTCATATGCGTGACAATATAAGTCATACTGTATGTACCATATGGCTGCTCCTTTCACTGAGATTCATCCGTTGTTGATGTATAACAGTCTTTATGCGACTGTCATATACATGTAATTTTCTTCTCCCTATGCTTTGTAACTAACCGTAGGTGTATCTCACAAGAGACTAAATGCAAGTCCAACAGGAAGCTGTAGAGAACTGCTTGATTATTTGAATGAAACGCGTTCAATGAATACATTTTCTGATCATGTGAATTGGTTTGCATTACCACACATTGCTTTCGTATGTGTGGTCACATTAATAACTTTATTTCAAGGGGACTCCATTTCAGTCCTCATAAAAACAGATCCAGGGACGCAACATTGATAATGGATATCCTCGCCCATGCCTGTACTGTAGATGGCCTTACCCTGATAAGAATTGCTGTTTTATAAAGAGTAGAACTCAATTTCTTCATATCAGATTCTTAACTACCTCTGTGGTGTGTGTGTGTGTCAGGCATGGGAACCTGTCTGTGCGGCCTAAGGGCCTGACGACGCTGGTGAAGCCTGGGGTCCCTGAGGCCCTCAGGGCTGAGGTCTGGCAGCTCCTCTCAGGCTGCCAAAGTGACCAGGACCTGCTGGATAAATACCGCATCCTCATCACCAAGGTAAGGAGAGAAAGGCACGCGCGCGCACTGATACACACAAAACCACGATGAGACACACACAAGCTCACACCTATTTATCGCCATAATGTCACGCACAAAGATGTTCACCGATACACTAACACCTCACTCACACACACATGCTGTGCTCAATGTATCACATGCTTAAAGACACGCACTCGCACACGATTAGTGATTCCCACATGTATTTGAATGTACTCTCCAGTTCTGTTCTCTGAAGTGTAAAGGTTGAGAAGTTGCCTTCACAATGGTCGCATGTTGGCTGCAGAAATGTGTTGCAGAAATGAACACGAGTTAGTCAAATACGTGTACTGTATAACCATCATACAAATTGTCATTTCGAGTGCAGAGACTGAGACGATCCTTAAAGACGTTGGTGTGAAAAACATGCTCTTCAACTTGGGGTCTGGAAAGTGTAGTAATGATTTGCATCAACGTGCCCTGCAGGGAATCTCTCTCATACCTATTCCAGTAGGTGCCACCTTGCAGTTGT
Organism: Salvelinus fontinalis; assembly: GCF_029448725.1. Taxonomy (NCBI): domain Eukaryota; kingdom Metazoa; phylum Chordata; class Actinopteri; order Salmoniformes; family Salmonidae; genus Salvelinus; species Salvelinus fontinalis. The sequence goes on along the minus strand of NC_074678.1, from coordinate 46,421,492 downwards.
CCCTCGTTCCCCTGGAGAGACTGAGGGACTCTCACAACAGGCCAGTAAATTAGCTCCATAAAGAGCCTTCCGTTTTAGAATTGGAAAAACTTCATGGTCCACACAATTTGGAAATGTGTCATTGGCTTCACCATGACATGATTGACATAGAACCAGCATTGAAACATCAGAAGCATCTCATCGTCAAGGTAATTTCAGTTCAACTAGAATTTGTCAGATTGTTTCGGTGCATCTTGAATTATCCGGATCATTTTAATTCAACTTGAGTTTGCCCTGATCAGTTCAACTTGAATGTGGATGGTCTGATCCCACAGCGAGCAGAGTTGTTGTGCCTTTAGCTAATTCTCTTATGTTTCTCATGGAGGTATGCTGGTTCTGATGCCAAGTATGGGTGATGGCAGGAATTTTCCCACAGTAAAAAGGCACTGTTGTTGACTCTGGCACAATTGAACACTCCTCGTGGTTAAATAATACTTTTTGGGGATTTGGTCTGACAAGGGGATAGGGAAGGGACATTGGGACACTCGGATTTGAGTGTCTGACAACAAGCTGTATGGACCATCAAAATCTTGGACTTTAGAAAAGGGTCAAACTCAAATGTAGGAATGTCTGAACGCTAGAATTTAAATACAATTAAGTTGACTATTAGCTTAAGATAAATATAACATTTTCAATCTCTCGCTGCACAAGTACAAAATGTGTCTATAGTATGTGGCGGAACAGCAGTGTTCTAGTTACACGTTTATTTCTCCAGCCTTCAGAGATGTACAGTAGAGTAGATCTCTGGCATCCTGGCCTTAATATGTGTGCTACTAGGCAGTAGCCCAGTCAGTGTGTGACCTCCTTTTACTACACAGATCACGGTTCTATCACCCAGTGTGGGGCGTGTAGAGACCATGTGTCAGACAGAGAGGCTGATCCTATCAGCCCCACTGTTGTCCTGGCACTAAAATGCCACAACTAATGTGAAGCATCATTCTCTGTAGTCTGTCTGACAGATACACCCACATAACCCCTAACCCCACAGCCCCAATTCATTCCACCTTGACTGGTCTCTGCCTAGTCTCTTATCCAACGGCTGGTAAATCATGGCACAAAATCTATTTTGGAGCAGCCATGATCTTTACTACCTTAGAGCTAATTCCAAGTGACTAATGTATTTTTTTGTATGAGGACTTGTGAGGAGGATAACTAGGCGACAGCCCCTCACTTTTGTGTATAAAACAATACTCATTCCTTTCAGGAGAGGGTCTTAAAATACAACGCACTCAGTGATCATTTGTCTGAAATAGAGGGATTGAAGAGAGCGGGAAAATGGATCCATAAACTAAAGGTTACCGCTCGCGCATGGGGCACAATTATTCTTCTTTTTTTATTTTTTTTAAGCCGAATGAAACGGAACAGGCTTCTCCTTTGACATATATTTATGCTGGGCTGTCGTCGTCTCTTGCCTGCCGGTGTAAATTTACCCTCGCCTTGCGTCTTTAACCCAGAGCCTCAGTTCTCTGTCTGTCTGTCTGTCTGTCTGTCTGTCTGTCTGTCTGTCTGTCTGTCTGTCTGTCTGTCTGTCTGTCTGTCTCTCTGTCTGTCTGTCTCTGTCTGTCTGTCTCTGTCTGTCTCTGTCTGTCTCTGTCTGTCTCTGTCTGTCTCTCTCTGTCTCTCTCTGTCTCTCTCTGTCTCTCTCTGTCTCTCTCTCTGTCTCTGTCTCTGTCTCTGTCTCTCTCTCTCTCTGTCTCTGTCTCTGTCTCTGTCTCTGTCTGTCTCTGTCTGTCTGTCTGTCTGTCTGTCTGTCTGTCTGTCTGTCTGTCTGTCTGTCTGTCTGTCTGTCTGTCTGTCTGTCTGCCTGCCCAGCCCCCCTGCCTCCCACGGAGGCAGAAAATAGCAGCAGTCCAGATGAGCTCCTAAATATACCACAACACTAGCTTACGTAAGGAAGGTTATGTGACAGAGAATATCCTGGTGAGCATTCACGCATTCATTGTAATTCTTTGAGTGGGCTCCCTTCCTTATTGGATGTAATGATATTGATAGACTGGGTGGCAGGTGCTATTAATAGCCTGGCTAAAATCCCGGGGGGGGGGGGGGGGGGGGGGCGTAGTTTCGTAGGGCTCGACGTCTGTGTTATTAATGGGCCGATCTCCCCTCGATGATGATTCTAATGCTGATTGAATCCCAAGTAATTGTGCCGCGGCTGGTTATGGGGGTATAAATCAGGGCACATTTCACTCTGCTTTCTGACGGTGACACTCATAATTGACAGTGACTCATAATCGCACGTGACGCTAGACAAGACGACACTGGGTTGGGTTGTACTGCAGGAAGAGGGGTTTATTGGGTGAAGAGAGGGCTGTTCTCTGCTTTTGTGTATTTTCAAGTCATTTTTTGAGGCTCACAGTGAATGTTTTTGGTAGGACGTGTACAGTATAAGAAACGTTATCCGGCAAGTTGCCGTTGACTTAGTCTTTATACGTCTTTATATTCAGGTGTCTGGGGTGCCAAGGCAGACAGATCATGCCTTTTTGCTCTGCAATAATTCAAGTTTAAATTTGTAACTTTTGTGCTCTTATTTAAAAAAAAAATTATAATAAAAATAAATAAAAATTACTTGGCTGAATGTCATTTTAAACGAGCGTTTCCTCCGAACATAAAGGAGGTTTTGGTTTGTGTGGTTCCCTGGTAGCCTAACTCCTGGATACCAGTTTTGATATTGTTAAGTGTCATACCCTCTTCACTTTAACATTACATGTAGTCTGCACTCATTCACACACGCACACATTCTTCCTAGTTGTCGGTCTTCAGATTATTGCTAAATTGCAAATAACTCCGTTCTTAGTCTGTGTGGCACTTTGTTTTGGCGTAAGCGTGAAACGTAGATTTTTCACAACCTTTTACTCTCCCTGTGTGATCTTTCAAAGGTGTGCTGCTGTTGAACCATGGCTTAAAAAAGATTGAAAGCTATTTGAAGTCTGCTCCTCGGAAAGGCACTTACACTGTAGTGCTGCCAATTCACATTACAGTTAGAGTTCCTCTGTCGGGATCAATCAAAACCAATGACAAAAGTTGGATGGGGGTTCAAATTGGAAGTCTCAAAAAATTGTGTTGGCCTGTCTCTGAGATTGGAAGTCACTGATGTCTGTGGAAAGAAAGGATTGTTTTGCCAGAATGAAGATTGATTTTTCATCTTTCCTCTGTGATTGTCAGGTATTTCACGATTCACAAAACTTAAATTGACATCATTATCAATATTTCAATTATTTGCTCACTAGGCCTATTTATATCTCAAATGTACTATGAGAAGAATATTTGATAATTACTCTTTTTATAATTGCAGGGATGCACTATACTGATTTTTTTTTTCTCTCTAAAGAGCCTGTATGATTGTATGAAACATGAAAAACGTATTCTGCAGCTCAAGCCACAGTTGGTACAGACAGACTGTCCCAGTCTCAGGGGTAAAATCGCTCTCTTCAGAGGCTGTGCCGCTGTCACATCTCACCTGGATCCCACTAATGCATTATCTTCCACTCAGGCCCGCAATGAACAACAGTTCAGTCCTTCTGAAGGATGTAATTAAATCTTCGATGAGGGATCTTTGTTTTTCTCAAGGTGCTTCAGCTCCATTTTTATGTCATATTTGGCCCGCACTCCAGCTAGCTTTGCAGTGGCATTTAGTGAGTCTCTGCAATCAAAGGTAGCATCAGGAGCGTCGGACTAGAATTAATCAGACACCCACGCGTGCTAACCCACAGACAATGCTGTACAAATGTTCACTGGGATGAGCTGCCATGGAAACATGCTTGGATTTGAGTTCATTCTACTTGTGATGCTCTTCCGTGCCCATATTCTGTTTGTCTGATTTAGACCCTTCTAATGTGATGCTCCCAGATACTGGCTTGACTTTGCCGCTCTTTGAACTAATTTATCATTTTGTTGTTACTATGGTAATAAGATATTATTCATGATTAACTTTGGCAGGCTGTATCAATTTGTCCCATTTCGACTATCACATTGCCGCAAATTGGTTTGGAGGGTGACAGAGCTAAGCTCTCATTGATTGGTCTCAAAAATGCTAATCCTAAAATGCTAAATAAATAAACAGTTCTCAAATTGCGTACTTCCCTGGTCAATAGACTACCTGCTAGATTAGGTTTTAAGATAATTCCATGAAGATGGAATTTTGGTGCCGTATCTATTTAAATGGTTACTGTACTCAATTGCACCAAGAGCAGTGTTCTACGGTCAGGAAAAGTCATGGAATTTTTAAATGGTGTTTTCCAGGCCTGGAAAAGTTTTGGGAAACTCATGGAAATTAATTTAATAATGTCTGTCAATGTAGTTTATTTAGGCACAGTTTTTAAATATTTTGTCAATCAGATAAAAATCAAAATATCAGCCAGGATCGGAATGACGAGCGGCCTTTGCTCAAGGAGAGAGAGACAGTCGGACATTGCAGCAGCAGGTAGGCCTAGCCTATAACATATGATAGAGATGTATTTCAACCGTCTTTCGGTTATACAAAGTTGATTTACTTTTTTGAATCATTAATTTAATCAATTATTTTTGACAAAACGTACGATTCACTTTGGCATTGTATTAGTTGGGATTCATTTCAATCGCGGTGAATCAAAATAATTTGTGAATCGTGAACATATATTTTAGGAATAAAGATTAGATGTAGCCTTTCTCTTGGATTAGGCTATGTGATTTCAAAACGTATTTTGTAGATACAGTGCATTCGGAAAGTATTCAGACCCCTTCCCCTTTTCCACATTTTTAAAAACGTTATAGCCTTATTCTAAAATGGATTACATTTTTTTTTTAAAGCCTCAACAATCTACATACAATACCCATAATGACGAAGTGAAAAGAGGTTTTTAGATTTCTTTTGAAAAATACAAAACAGATACCTTATTTACCGAAGTATTCAGACCCTTTGCTATGAGACTCGAAATTGAGTTCAGGTGCATCCTGTTTACATTGATCAGCCTTGAGATGTTTCTACAACTTAATTGGAGTCCACTTGTGGTAAATTCATTTAGTTGGACATTATTTGGAAAGGCACACACCTGTCTAGATAAGGTGAATGCACCAATTTGTAAGTCGCTCTGGATAAGAGTGTCTGCTAAATGACTTAAATGTAATGTTAAATGATAAAGTCCAACAGTTGACAGTACATGTCAGAGAAAAAAACAAGCCATGAGGTCGAAGGAATTGTCCATAGAGCTCCGAGACAGTATTGTGTCGAGGCACAGATATGGGGAAGGGTACCACAAATTGTCTGCAGTATTGAAGGTCTCCCAAAACAGTGGCCTCCATTATTCTTAAATGGAAGAACTTTGGAACCACCATGACTCTTCCTAGAGCTGGCCGCACGGCCAAACAGCAATCGGGGGAGAAAGGCCTTGGTCAGGGAGGTGACCAAGAACCCGATGGTCACTCTGACAGAGCTCCAGAGTTCCTCTGTGGAGATGGGAGAACTTTCCAGAAGGACAACCATATCTGCAGCACTCCACCAATCAGGCCTTTATGGTAGTGGCCAGATGGCAGCCAATCCGCCGTAAAAGGCACATAACCAGTCCGCTTGAAGTTTGGCAAAAGGCACTTAAAGACTCTCAGACCATGAGAAACGAGATTCTCTGGTCTGATGAAACCAATATTGAATTCTTTGGCCTGAATGCATCTGTAGGAAACCTGGCACCATCCCTAAGTTGAAGCATGGTGGTGGCAGCATCATGCTGTGGGGATGTTTTTAAGCGGCAGGGACTGGGAGATTAATCAGGATCAATGCAAAGATGAACAGAGCAAAGTATAGAGAGATCCTTGATGAAAACCTGCTCCAGAGCGCTCAGGACCTCAGACTTGGGCACAGGTTCACCTTCCAACAGGACAACAACCCTAAGCACACAGCCAAGACAACGCAGGAGGTGCTTCGGGACAAGGTTTTGAATGTCCTTGAGTGGCCCAGCCAGAGCCCGGACCTGAACCCAATCGAACATCTCTGGAGAGACCTGAAAATAGCTGTGCAGTGACACTCTCCATCCAACCTGACAGAGCTTGAGAGGATCTGCAGAGAATAATGGTAGAGGTTCCCCAAATAATGATGAGCCAAGCTTGTAGCGTCATAGCCAAGAAGACTCGAGGCTGTAATTGCTGCCAAACGTGCTTCAACAAAGTACTGAGTAAAGGGTCTGAATACTTCTGTAAGTATTTCATTTCTTTCTTTTTTTTTATACATTTGCAAAAATGTCTAAACCTGTTTTTGCTTTGTCATTATGGGGTATTGTGTGTAGATTGATGAGGGAAAAATAGCAATGTAATCAATTTTAGAATAAGGCTGTAACGTAACAAAGTAGAAAAAGTTAAAGGGTCTGTATACTTTCCAAATTCGCTGTACTTCGAGTTGATTTGGGCATCCAATGTATGGGACATTGCGACTTAATAGATGCTAGTCCGTCTGCAAAGTAAACACTTCTAAGGTAGCTAAGATAAATATGAGTAAACTAGAAAAGTTACATTTCCTGAACATTTGTGGGCTTGCGTCTGCTCAGTAAAAATATTTGTTGCCTACCATTAGCCATTTGGTTTTTGATATGTTGAATGAGCAAATTATTTTAATAGGCCTAAAACGTATTAGGGTTTAATGTTGCAATGTTTTTTATCAAGGGTGGTCAACCATCCTCTAGGTAGGAGAGGATTTGTTCCAGTCCCCCTCTTAACAAACCACATTTTAGAAATGAGCTGCTCAACTGGGCCTTGATAAACTGGCTCTGACGTGTTTGAGCAGACTTGTTGAAAAGCCTGCACACCCAGTAGTTCTCCAGTCTGAGTTGGCCACATGTGTTTTATATAGTTGCCCAACAGGTATACTACTTTTGGGGGGGGTTAAGTGCCTTGATCAACGACAGGAGATGGTACATAGAGACGCTGCCAATTGTTGGTAATGAAAATTGGGTTCAAAGTCATGAAATTCCATCTGTCAAAATGTGTATGAACCCTGCAAGAGGCAATTCTGAATTGTTGCATGTCTCTTGCATTAGACTCTTTCAGCCTGTGCAGGTGAAATGGTTATGTAAATCTCTTTTTCATTTCACATATTCAAATAGATCATCTACACTTCTCCTTCCATCAAATTCATTTCTGGAATTCCTCTGGGTTTCAGCCCTGTCTTCTGTCATTGTTCCAACCCTAGCCTACCCCTGTGTTCAGTTCCCGAGCTGTCATCCCTTTCTGCATGAGAAGTGCCCTTGGGCTCAGTGAGTATCTGTCACTCACAATACCCCCCTCAGTGTCTCCAGGCCAGCTGCACTACTGGGCCACAGCCCTACCCACCAGCCCCCAACCCCCTCCTCACAAAGCATTCCTGTTTACAGCCCCTCAAGCACTACAGGGACTTTAATGCAACCCACCACTTTCATATACTCAACTCCCGTTCTCACAGCCCGGTAGGCTCCATTAACAGTGCACACCATGCTTTGTCTTCCCCCCCCCCCCCCCGAAGAATCACTAACCTGAAAAACGAGAGATTTGATTTCTCGTCGGAGAAACGCATGCTTGGTTTTGCCTTTTGACACCAAAAAACACAATGGTGAAGAGGGGAAAGGAATGGCCTTAGCAACAATAAACTATGATTTTTTTTCATTCATCTGTAAAAAAAAAAAAAAAAAAAAAAAAAAAGAAATGTAATGCCCCCGTCGAACAGATCTTCTCACTCTTCATAAGATCAGTTTGTTGTATTTGTACGGACGCGGAGCTGTGCTCAGTGCTGCTGCCCCAGAAATTGCAGTTTGTATTAGGGAGAAACACGCCAAAGCCTAAAACTCCTCTGGTTGTGAGTGTGAAGGCCACATCACAGCAGTTCTCTGGCTGTCCTCAGGTCAGGCTGAGGCTCAAGCAAGAGCCAACTGCACAACTGGGAATCCAATGAGCTTTCCCTGACACATAATAATAGAAGAGCTTGATGCAGAAAAAGTTGTATAAAACGGTAGTAAAAAAGGTATATATAACTCAAATGTTTCTTGGGAACAGGAACAATGGTGGCCATCATTAAGCATGTGGGGACAGCAGACTGTGATAGGGATTGATTGAATATGTCCGTGAACACACCAGCCAGCTGGTCTGTGCATGATCTGAGAACGCGGCTAGGGATGCCGTCTGGGCTGGCAGCCTTGCGAGGGTTAACACGTTTAAATGTTTTTCTCACGTTGGCAACGGAGAAGTAGAGCCCACAGGCTTTGGTAGCGGGCCGTGTCAGTATTGTCCTCAAAGTGAGCAAAGAAGCTGTTTTAATTTGTCTGGGAGCAAGACGTCGATGTCCGTGACGGGGCTGGTTTTCTTTTTGTAATCCGTGATTGACTATAGACCCTGCCACATATATACATCTCATGTTTGAGCCGTTGAATTGACACTCTTCTTTGTCTCCATACTGACGCTTTGCATGGTTTGATTGCCTTGTGGAGGGAATAGCTGCACTGTTTGTATGCGGTCATGTTTCCAGTCGCCTTGGCATGATTAAAAGCGGTGGTTCGCGCTTTCAGTTTTATTCAAATGTTGCCATCCATTCACGGTTTCTGTTTTGGGAAGGTTTAAATAGTCATTGTGGGTACTCGGATGCACTTGCTAATAAATTCGCTCACAGAGTCAGCGTATATGTCAATGTTGTTGTCTGAGGCTATCCGGAACGTATCCCAGTTCACATGATCGAAGCAATCTTGAAGCATGGAATCCGATTGGTCAGACCAGCATTGGATAGACCTGAGCATGGGCGTTTCCTGTTTTAGTTTCTGCCTATAGGATGGGACCAACAAAAAGGAGTCATGGTCAAATTTGCCAAAGGGAAGGCGGGGGAGGGCTTTGTATGCATCATGGAAGTTAGAGTAGCAATGGTCCAGAATGCTACCAGCTCGTGTTGCGCATTCGATATTCTGATAGAATTTAGGAGTATTGTTCTCAGATTAGCTTTGTTAAAATCCCAAGCTACAATAAATGCAGCCTCAGGATATATGGTTTCCAGTTTACATAGAGTAAACAGCATTCTCTCACAGGTGTTCCTTTTATCTAGGTGTGAAAGGGCAGTGTAGAGTGCAATAGAGATTGCGTCATCTGTGGACCTGTTGGGGCGGTATGTGAATTGTAGTGAGTCTTGTGTTTTTGGGATGATGTTGTGAGCCATAACCAGCCTTTCAAACCACTTCATGGCCACAGACGTGAGTGCTACGGGGCGGTAGTCATTTAGGTAGGTTACCTTGGCGTTCTTGGGCACAGGGACTATGGTGGTCTGCTTGAAACACAGATTAGTGTCCCGCTCTAGATTTTAGCTCAGTGCAGAATGTTGCCTGTAATCCATGGCTTCTGTTTGGGATATGTACATATGGACACTGTGTGGATGACATCGTTGATGCACTTTTTGATGAAGCTGGTGACTGATGCCATCGAATGAATCCCGGAACATATTCTAGTCTGTGCTATTAAGGCTGTAGCTTGACATCCTCGTCATCAGACCACTTCTGTATTGAGCGAGTCACTGGTACTTCCTGCTTGAGTTTCTTTTCTTGTAAGCAGGAATCAGGAGGATAGAATTAGGGTCAGATTTGCCAAATGGAGGGTGAGGGAGAGATTTGTAAGGGTCTCTGTTTGTGGAGTTTTTCTTTCTGGTTGTACATGTAACATGCTGGTAGAAATGAGGTAAAACGGATTTAAGTTTTCCTGCATTAAAGCCCCCAGCCACTAGGAGCGCCACTTCTGGGTGAGTATTCTCTTGTTTGCTTATGGCCTTATACAAACACACTGTCACACAGACACACTGTCACTCTTAACATATGCTGCTACTTCTCTGTGTATTATGTTTATTTACACATTTGCACACACTGTATATAGACTTTCTTTTTTTCTATTGTGTTATTGACTGAACGCTTGTTTATTCCGTGTGTAACTCTCCCGTTCCCGAGGGCAAAAAGGGGGTGTGTTTGTGTTGTTGTTTGTGTCGCACTGCTTTGCTTTATCTTGGCCAGGTCGCAGTTGTAAATGAGAACTTGTTCTCAACTGGCCTACCTGGTTAAATAAAGGTGAAATTTTACATTTTAACCCTACTCACATGTAAATACTGAATTATCTCAACTACCTGGTACACCTGCACATTGACTCGGTACTGTTGCTCCTTGTATATAGCCTCGTTATTGTTTTGTGTTACTATTTCCTTTTTTATTTTGCAAATGTTTGTGTTTGTTCTTAACAATGCACGGTTGGGAATGGGCTCGTAAGTAAGCATTTCACTGTTAAGTCTACACCTGTTGTATTCGTCGCATGTGACCAATAAAATTAGATTCGATTGATTTGAATTAGATATCTGTTCATGTTTAATTACTGAACCTACCTTTTACGTAGTCCTTTTGATTCCTAACATAAGGCTTCTACAAGTAAGCATCACTGCTGAGGTCTTTTTTTAGATTTGAGTTCCACAATATAATATAACCAGTTGATAATACGGTTTCAGTTAATGAATCTTAAATGGCACTTGTTTTTTTATTGACTGAATAGACACTGAGTGGACAAAACATTAGGAACAGGTTTTTAATGTTGAGTTGCACCCCCTTTTGCCCTCGGAACAGCCTCAATTTGTCGTGGCATGTACTTTACAAGGTGTTGATACACACAGGAAACTGTTGAGTGTGAAAAACCCAGCAGCGTTCTTGACACACTCAAACCAGTGCGCCTGGCACCTACTATCATACCCCGTTCGAAGTCACTTAAATCTTTTGTCTTGCCAATTCACCCTCTGAATGGTACACACACACAATCCATGTCTCAATTGTCTCGATGCTTAAAAATCCTTCTTTAACCTGCCTCCTCCCATTCATCTACACTGATTTGTGTATTTATCATGCGACGTCAATAAGGGATCATACTTTTCACCTTGATTCTCCTTCTCAGTCTGTCATGGAAAGAGCAGGTGTTCCTAATGTTTTGTACACTCTATATTGGGCAATTTAGCCATTAGGATTTGTTATCTGTAATGGTTGTAGCAAATTAAGCATTGTTGCTTGCTCACTGTTGGCATAGATAAGTACACACATTACTTTCCCATTCGAGTACTCGAAGGAAAATAAAGCATGCGAGTACATGAACAGTCCAAAATGTTCAAATGCCCATCCCTAATTCTCTGCAGCCTTTGTAGAGAGCATATGGTAATTTTTAATTCAAATCTCCTTTTCACATAACGCCTATTGTGAAGCATTCGCACTGGGGCGACCTTGACTTCTTCTCCCGTGTGCCGCACCAGGTTTGTTTTTGTAATGCGTTGATATTTATACTCGTATTGAGCAGCTCGAAACTAATCTCCCCGCTCTCAGGCCCACTTACCTCCGGCTCTCTTTGACTGTTAGTCAGTGTTGGTGTGAGCTACTGTACACTACAATGGCCTGGCCCTTATTTACCCAGCTGTAACAAAGAGCCCGGACAGGGGCCTGCCTGCTTGTCCCAACACAGTAGCCATAGTGGCTGGGATCAAAAGACTCAGAGGGGGTGGGACAGGGAAGGGGATTACTACCGTTGTTTTTACAGCCCTCCCTTTTTTCTCTCTCTCTCTCTGTGAAATAATTATTAACGTACAGTAGCCTTCTGGTTGTGACCGTTTTTCACCAGTAGTCCAAAAGGTGAAGGACATCGGGTTATCCACTTCACCATGCCACTTTCTCGTCTGTTCTTATCTTCTTGGGAAACTCTGTGTTCAGTTGTCTAGAGCTTACGCAAATAGCTTTAAAAGCGTAGCTTTCTTGTGTATCCTAGTGTTTTCATTATTGTAGCGGTTAGTTGAGCCTGAACTCTGCAATGGTATACAGACCATCTACCTCTGAAACTGACCTCCTGCCTCCTCAATTTTCTGCCGCTTGTTACACTGTCTGCCAGTGAAGGATGATCCCAACTAACTGAAATGCCTGGCAACTGTAACTAAGGGGCAGGCATGGCTGGGCTTGGTCATTGGTCGGAGCAACGGACTGGGGGCAGAGAGTCAGAGGGAAAGCCATATTGGGGGAGGGAGCTAGTTAATAGAAAATGGACTGATAGATTAGCCTAGTGATTTCAGTTTAGGGAACTATCCAAATGTAGCTCTAAAAACAAGAGGAGAGACATTAGAGGAGCGAAAGAGTATTGTGGCTGGGTTGTGAAAGGACCTCAGGTGCAGCCCAAATGGGAGGGGGTAGAGAGAGAGAGAGAGAGATCGGGTGTATCAGAGGGAGGGGTAGAGCACGGTTCAGAGGGAACGGGAGAGTGAGAGCGAGCATGTGTGTGTGCGTGCAGGGTAAAGATAGTGAGCGGGAGAACGAGAACGAGAGCGAAGGGAAAAGGAACTGTAAGCCAGTCACAGCATCTCTTTCCCACTGCACCAGTTGGTGAGGGACAGCTCCTCTCTTCAAAAGGTTCCTATTTATTTATTTTGTGCTTCACTCCAGGACTGCTTTGCTGAATGAAATTGTATTTCTGCCTCTTCGGTTATTCGTTTGGCGACAGCTTAGTTCGGCTGGGGGAATGGAAATAAGAGGAGACGCACACAGAGGACGGCATTGAAACTGGAACTCTCTGTACCGGTGGAGTCGTTTCTCTTTTGCTGTGGCTTGGTTTTTGTAACAAGGAGCAGACGTACTGAGTGGAAGAAAGAGTCAAAAGTCCAGACAGCCGTGCCTCCCCTGAAACAAAAAAAAAAACGTATTTGAATGGAACGGCATGTATAAGTAATAATATCATTAATGGAAACAAGCGCTTAATAAGAGGCGAGGCTGACGTAAAGAGCTTTCACCCTAGGCTGTAATCAAGCAGAATGCAGATTGATCCCACATCCATCGCAGCCGGCGCCCTGAACAGAATTTCTAAGGAGACACAGTCCGAGGAGCTCTGAGACACCCAGATGTCTTCTAACGGCTCCAGTATCTATTGATCCGATTGTTTGAGACTCCTGACAACTCCTACATTCTTTGCCTGAAAAATCCTCTTTTACAACCAGCTTTTGCCTCTCATAACCTGGAGGACGAAAGTTTCAGAAAAGTGCGTGGATTGGGATTCCCGAGACCAAAGCCAGATTTGTGGCTACACACACACATACACACATAACAGGGTCCAGATTATTCTGCGCCTCCTTTGGCTTCTCTCTGATTGGGGAACATTGTAAACATAATTCCCCCAGCGCTCTGTGGAACGAGAGCTGTGACATTAACCACCGCAGAGAGCCCTGTGTTTGTCTAGCGTGTCTGTGTTTTATTCGGACAATAGCGGGGCGTACATGGTGTCCAGACACTGACCACGGGACCACTCACTACCCCAAAATAAGAGGATGTGCATACTACAAGACTGAGAAACAGTTGCTGCTTGTCTAACAGCATTTTGGAACTTTAGAGAGGACTTGAGGTATGAACCAACACAATGGCTAACGTGGATGTAATTACTCGTATGAATTTGGGGTTTTCCCAGCGGATCTTTCTCTGTGACAGTAAACAAGCTATCTGAAAGTCAAAATTATACCGACACGCTAAATGTTTTAATACTATTTTCTCTTATTTATAGTCTCAAAATAGGAGTCACATGCTCCCTGTCTTATTTAATCTGCAGTAGGATCTGCACCAGAGCGCCCTGCCTGCCTGCCTCATGTTTCTCCCCCACATGCCGACTACCCTGCACCTCCTGTGCTTTTTGCCCTTGTGAGGACAACACCTGCTCTCCGCCCCCAGTCTCCCAGTGGCAGCCCTCTTATGAATCAGGAGATGTGGCCGCAGACTGTCAGGGAGAGCAATGGGGATCCCTGCCGCCGGGATAAATGCCTGGCATAGCACCGGCAGACCTTTTTCTGTTTTTGGAGGAAATATATATATTTTTTCGACAATTATCCCACTGCCTCTAAGCATGACTGATCGAAAAAGTAGAGCCGAGTCGGCAGTCCTGCTTTCCTATGGCCTGTATTGATTTTCGTCAGTCAGTGTTCATTTGATTGAGACCCAGCTATGTGAGAGCCGAGGTGAAGGAGCGAGCGAGAGAGGCTAGAACTCCCATTTGCTGAGGGAGGCTACAGGCAGACAGGTCTCCAGTTACAGTCCATCTGCATCGTGGTTGGCACAGCACAAACCTGACCCACCTGGACCGCGCCCAGAACAATGAACCAGTCAGCGTTGACGACAGACCTGGTTCCCACTGCCAACAGCAGCCTGGTGGGCCCAGACCCCAACCACTCCTGTCCCCTGGGCTGGGGCCAGAATGAGGGTCTGGAGGCCTGTGTCTTGGAGACTGCGGTCATCGTTCTGCTCACGGTGCTCATCATTGCCGGGAACCTGACGGTGATCTTCGTGTTCCACTGCGCCCCCCTGCTGCACCACTATACCACCAGCTACTTCATCCAGACTATGGCCTACGCCGACCTGCTGGTGGGCCTCAGCTGCCTGGTGCCCACCCTGTCCCTGCTGCACTACCCGGCCAGCGTCCAGGAGCCCATCACCTGCCAGGTCTTCAGCTATGTCATCTCGGTGCTCAAGAGCGTCTCAATGGCCTGTCTGGCCTGCATCAGCGTGGATCGCTACCTGGCCATCACCAAACCCCTGTCCTACAACCAGCTGGTGACGCCGTGCCGGCTCCGCGGTTGCATTGCCCTCATCTGGGTCTACTCCAGCCTGGTCTTTCTGCCCTCTTTCTTTGGCTGGGGAAAGCCGGGTTACCACGGGGACATCTTTGAGTGGTGCGCCCACTCCTGGCCCACCTCGGCGCTCTTCACAGGCTTTGTGGTATGCCTACTGTACGCGCCCGCGGCCCTGGTAGTCTGCTTCACCTACTTCCACATCTTCCGCATCTGCCAGCAGCACAACCGGGAGATCAGTGAGAGGCGGGCACGCTTCCCCAGCCAGGAGATGGAGGCTGGGGAGGGTGGTGGCAGTGGCAGCGGCGGGGGGAACCACGCAGGTCAAGGGCCTGACAGGCGCTACGCCATGGTGCTATTCCGCATCACCAGCGTCTTCTACATGCTTTGGCTGCCCTACATAATCTATTTCCTGTTGGAGAGCTCCCACGTGCTGGACAGTCCCGCCCTGTCCTTTGTAACAACCTGGTTGGCCATCAGCAACAGCTTCTGCAACTGCGTCATCTACAGCCTGTCCAACAGTGTGTTCCGCCTGGGCATGCGCCGCCTCTCGCAGACACTCTGTTCCTTCAGCCACTGTGCTGCCGACGACAGGGACTTTGGCGAACCCAAACCAAGGAAGAGGCCAAAGTCCTGCTCCATCTGAGGCGTTGGAGGCTATTGTTAGAAAAGCAGTGAATTTCAAAGGTTACATCTTTACAAAGCTGCTGAACATTTATTTGACAGGGCTGTCCCAAAGAGAGAGAATTTAGGCTCTGACGGTTTGTTTTGAAGGATACCAATGACTTTTGCCACAGTCATGCCAAGCCATGATTTACAGGCAAACGTTAGTTTGCTGAGGGAGGCTAGTAAATGGATGAGAGATTGGTACTACATTTTGGCTTTAAACCTGTGTAGTGGAGTTTAGCTGGTAACCTACTGTATGTGCATCCTTATGTAAAACCTAATTTGACCATGGTTCTCAGGCTTTAATGTTACATTTTTTTGTTCCTCCACAGTCGGGTAAAGTGCTTGTAAAAATACAAAGTTAGAGGTCCTCAAAATGGATAAACACTTTCCTCAAACATTGATGGTGACCTCATGATTTAAGCATCTCTGATTTCAAGGTAATGTGGACTAAAGTGTATTGAATTGAAATACCAATATTGGACTGCTACTATAGGTCTGTGTTCTTGGTGGGCACTCAAAGGCCGAATTAGCATAGACAACATCAACATGTAATCTGCATTTGCATACACTCCCTTTTAGGAGTTGACATAGGGTGTGTGTGTAGCAAATGGCTGACTATTCACTTACTGTACATGTTTCTTGACAATGGTGTAAATAACAGCAGATGGGCTAGTGGCCTTGACCTGTTATGACAAACAAAAGTTTTGTGGTGTTTGCAGAAGGTCTGTTAGCAAGCAGTCCGAGTGTTCAAAGACTTTCGGTCAGTCCTAAACAGAGAAATGGGGCACTCAATTTGACGAGTTACTCAATCTCCTAAAATAAAAAACACGCACACACTGATGATTTAGTTTTATTAGATATTTCTATATTTATGTGTACTATTTTTTTATTTTATTTTTTATCTTTGTCAATGCTTCCTATACAGTAGCTGTTTAGGATGCAGAACGAGGGATTGGTTCTGTCTACTAGTGCATACATCTCTCTCTTAATCCTTGGTTGAGTTCCGAAAAATCTGCTTCACTCTACTTAAGGATCAGCGTCATATGTATGACTCTGTTCCCTCTGCTTTTCCACGCTAAGTGCAGAGACTGTTCCCTTTTTAGGGCCTTATTGTACAAAATACAGTGGGCATGTGCAGTAAATGCACCATGAAGACTGCCTTTCATTATGTATTATACTGTTTGATACAGCGCAGGTGAAGTCATTCCAAGTTTTTCTTGTACATTCCCAGAATGCTCCGTTTTTATAGATAATGTAGAAAAATACATGAAGTGCATATTTTCAGTGATACCCAAGACTATTGTGAAATCCCTCTCTATTCTTATGGTGTAGGCCATCTGAAGTTAGACCTGTGTTGTCAGTGTATATTTGACCGTGTGAAAAACCAGCAACACAGCTAACCGAACTGTCGATATCATGACTGTTTTTGTTCAACATTATGCTACTTATTAACCTGTGTAGTCATTCCCCGCTTTCCATTACAGATTGTTCTGTATATGTGCCTAAAGATATATTTTTGGGGAAAGATATCAGAGATTTACTTTCTGTTCATCTATACAGTTACAAGGACATAGTCCTGGCTGCATGCCATTGCGTTTTGTAACGTGACCTTCATTTGACTTGACTTGAGATCCATCATGCTTACATTTGCCGATACAGTTGGACCATCTCGTTTCAGCACCTTTCATGAGCTTATGATGAGGTCAGAAGCTTTTCTATTTGTAGCGTGATTCATTATCATTTTAGGGGGCATATATAATAATGAATTCTGCCACAAAATACTTCAAAAACGTACCCAATGGTTGCTCGATGTCTATGAGATGACATCTTCACATTACTGTATTTTATTTATTTTATCTTGTGTGAGGTGCATTTTTTTTATTTCTTATCAAATGGACCATATACAGTGGGGTCTGAAATTATTGCCACCCTTGATAAAGATGAGCAAAAATGACTATAAAATTAATAATTCAAATACTGAGCAATATTGGATGCTCAACAAAAATGCGGAAAATATATTATTTTATAAGACTGAGATGTCCATTACAAAAGTTGATTTAGTGGCAAATTATTTATTTATGGGGATTTTGATGTGTGCTTGGGGTTATTGTGTTGCTCGAAGATCTACTTGCGGCCAAGTTTCAGCCTCCTGACAGAGGCAATTAGGTTTTTTGCCAAAATGTCATGGTGCCGGGTGATGTTCATGATGATGTTGACCTTAACAAGGGCCCCAGGACCAGTGAAAGCAAAATAGACCCATAACATCAAAGATCCACCACCATATTTTACAGTAGGTAGTGCTGAGTGATTTAGTGCTTTTTGAGGTCGGTTGTGTTTCAATTATTTAAAAAAGTCATCACAGTTTTCAAATATTTTTTTTTGACAAATGCACAATGCATTGTGGGTTGAATGCTGTAACAAAACAGAATAAAACAAAAGTCCCATGATGGTAGTGACTGCCCGTTACTGCTTATCACTTATTAACCATTTTATTCAAATTACTTTAATAAAATATTTCAGTTGTTGTGTATATTACATTTGTTTTATTTGTTGACTTTATTATTTCATTCCAAGTCATCATCTCATCTCTAGAGCTGCTGCCTGACAAATCACTATTTTAATTGTAATTCAAATTAAACAAGGCATACTTTTTATGACTGCTGAATACCAACTATCAATCACTTAGATCGTGTATTTTCAGGGAGATACATGCATCTTTCCCTCTTGATCGCACGTTCTGTGTTCACCCCATCTCCGTGTCTGCTCCACATAGACCGGACAAGTAGGCACGCACGAAATTGATTATGGCCATTGTAGTTAATTACCACGTTTAAACTATGTAGAATATTTGCCTGTTTGAAACTACAAATCCATACTACATCGTAGACTTCGGTCTTAATCTGATTTACCTCTAAAGCAACTGTACATTGCGCTCACAGAAAAAAAACGGAACAAAATGGAATTCAAATAATTGAACAGACGTTGGTCAATTAGTTGTTTAGAAAATGAAATATAATCAACATTTTGGTTAATCGCGCAGCATATTAGTTATAGGGTTCTTTTCTGCTTATGCATTCTCATTTCGACACCAAACCCACCACTGGTGTGCGAGGTCAAAGAGCGATATTTATCTGACCAAAGCACTGGTTCCAATCCAACTGCCAATGCCATTTAGCAAACGTTTTAGCAGGCGTTTTACATTTGTTGGATGACATGAAAATAGAGCTCTTTGGCCACGCTCACCAGTGGTGGGTTTGGCGTCTAAATGAGAATGCATAAGCAGAAAATAACTCCATACCTACTGTAAAATATGGGGGTGGATCTTTGATGTTATTGGGCTGTTTTGCTTCCAGTGGTCCTGGGGCCCTTGTTAAGGTCAACGACAGGATCCAGAAATTTGACCGCAAATGGATCTTCCAGCAAGACAATAACCACAGGCACACATCAAAATCCACAAAGAAATGTTTAATTGGCCTCAAAATCAACATTTTGCAATGGCCATTTGTGTCTCCATACTTGAACCCCATTGAAAACCTTTTTTTGTTTGAATTGAAGATGGCAGTCAATAAGTGCAGGCAAAGGATATCAAGGATCTGGAAAGATGGTGTGTGGAGGAATGGGTTAAGATCCCCATCTAATTTCCCCATTTACATTTTTATTTATTTATACAATGTACAGTAGCTCAGTCATTTTGCTCTTTATCAAAGGTGTCAATCATTTCACACCCCACTATATGAACACACTGATACAGTATGAATACAACTGCATTATCAAAACTTAATCAACTACCCCCCCCATTATTAGATATTTGAATCACTTAACCCATAAGAGTTTGAGCCCTGTGTCTAAGCCAAGGGAGGGGGTTCTACTAAGCTATATGTAATTGCTTTAAGGTCATACCAAGGATCATTTTGTTACTTGATTTTGAATTTTAAGACCCCTTGAAGTAGCAAAACAAATATTTACAAATTATTTGATGAAAATGGGTTCTTGGCCTCACTGCTGTTACCCCATACAAACGCATTGAATAACCGATTACAAGGACGTAACAACTACATGGAACGACAGATACTCCCCCAAGAAAATCTTATGGAAGTTTGTTCTGAAGTGTCTGTCCTATATCTGAGATTATATACATATATATATACTTAAAAAAAAAAAAATATTTAACTAGGCAAGTCAGTTAAGAACAAATTCTTATTTACAATGAAGGCCTAGGAACAGTGGGTTAACTGCCTTGTTCAGGGGCAGAATGACAGATTTTTACCTTGTCAGCTCGAGGATTCGATCTAGCAACCGTTCGGTTACTGGCACAACGCTCTAACCACTAGGCTACCCGCTACCCCAAAATATATAAGAAAGATCAGAATGTATTTAACCCCTTATTTCTGTCACTAAACAGTCTCCATATATACTTCCATTTAAAAATAAATCTGCGGTACCGGGTGACTTTCAGACAAGTCTTGTGAGGCCTAGAGCAAAACCGACACGTAAGTGTTCGTGAGAGACCTTTCCACAGTTGTAGCCCAAACTGTTCGGATGCTACAGACAGAAGTTGGCAGGTTGGCTGTACCGACTTCAGACGAGTCCTAAGATGCTTGTGGGGGTCGTAAATGGAGAACACCATTATATTCATGAGACTCTTATTTCCAAAGAGGGGTCATAATAGTTGTTAGGCCAAACCGTTTTGTGAGAAGACTGATTTTCGGTCTGATGGTCTGACAAAAACCGCTCTAGCTCTGTCACCTTTCACCGCAGATGTGGAAGTGCAACGTAGGCGGTTGCGGTGGATTGAGATACAAAAAATATATGATGGATTTTTATGGGGATTTTTGTATTATACTAATTAGATTTACGTGGGGGTGCGAACTTAAGGGGTTAAGAAATCTACTGTCATAGAGCTGGGACGATAAACAGAAAATCACCTACATTGCCTTCCTCTTACCGAAGCATTTTGCTTACGTTGGTAATTTTCGGTGATTTTTGCCACACAACGTTCCTGTAGATTGTTGTTAAACCATTTCCCCCCCAACAGTAATAGCCTATGCATTATGTTGATTCCTGCAATGAAAGTACAGTATCTAGTTATCCCGGTTTTGCTGCCGGCTGCTCTCGTTCCCTCTTGGCGCTGTGTGCACGGAGGAGGCAGAGATGCATTCTGAGAAGCACAATCATTATGACCGTTGCTCAAAGTGCTGTTCTAGTTACAGAGAGGAGAGTTGCAGCTTTCTGTGAGTGTATATCATTTATTTCTCACCAAATATCGAGTTCACGGCATCACTTTACAACCGGAGTGGGGTGTAACGTTAGTTAATATGATTTGGACGCACCCGGGTAGCAGAGCCGAGCAAAGCATGCCATTTACAGCGCATAGGCCTACGTCAATTAGCCTAGGCCTAGCACTGGAACGTGGGACATTGGGACATTAGGACACTAGGACATTAGCCTACATTTACTGATAGCCATGTAGGCTAATTGATTAATCTATCTAGCAACAATATCATAGTTAGAGTTAGCAATCTAACTAGGTGTTTTGAGTCAAAACAAAAAATCTCATTGTGGATCCTATTTTGACAGGTTGAACATCAAAATATCAATCATGCAAGTCATGGATATGTTAGATGACGTCCCGTACCTTTTGAATCATAGGCTATCATCTCAGTTATCTTACCTGGCCTGCTGCTAATGTAAAGTAACTGGCCATTGGGAAAAAACGATATTGTTGTATTTGTTATTGAGCAAAATAGTTACATTTATCACAATTACTTTTCGTCCATATCGCCCAGCTGTAGTACCTCCCCCAAAAATAATTTAGCGTAATTTATCGCTGATTTTATTGTTATTGCAAATGTTTATATATATATTTATCGTGATTATGGATGTTTTTCCATATCGCCCAGCTCTACATCATGCTATTTAAGGAATTAACACCCAAATTGTTATTTTAATTGACTTGGATTCTCTAGAATTTCCCCCAGATGACTTTGTCTTCACAATAAAGCAAATCACTTGTGGTCAAGAGAATACAACAAACATTGTGAGATCTTTTGTGATATATGGTGAATCAATATTGTTGACAAGCTAAATTCTATCTAGCTATTGCTTTACAGTAAATCTTGTACTGATGGTTTCATGAGAGTTAATTGATTCCACACCACAGTAACACTAGTGGAATGTAGTTTCATTCTAACAAGCAAGTTATTGTACTTATTGATAATGTACCACTTTAACTCAACTTTTTGTATTTAGAAAAACAGTTTGTGGTTACTGTTATACAATTATATTGACACGGCAAATCAGTGTTTCCCAATTAATTTAGTTTTCATGAAGTGTTACCCAATTAATTCAGTTTCTTCTCTGCCAGTAGTTTTTTATACCCATGAGCCACTGAATAGACTATTCACCTTTCCATGTGTATTGTAATGACCAAACTAGTTTTGAATTTCTTTCTGATGTGAAGGAAATACAAAAAAAACTGTCAAAAACAACTGATTTAAAGTGCATTCATTAGGGTGTTGTATCTTAAAGATTTGATTAATACAGTACAAAGTCTATTTATTTTATTATTTCAAAATGGATACGCTACTTGTTAAATAGGAGTATGTATAGTGTGTCTGTCGGTTTTACCCTGCTGTACATATGTGTTCAGGCAACAACAAAAAAAACACAAAACAAATCTTATGACAAAATCTCGACCAGTGATGACTCATACCTTTGTGTTAATTCAACTAGGCTGCTGTAGCTATATGAAGTAAGATGTTTTTGATTAGAAGACAAATCGAGAAATTACACAGTATCTATTTTTTTATTTCTGAGATTTTGTCAAAGGCTGTGGTTTTGCTGTTGATGCCAATCCAATAAAACTGAAAAAGAATGGGATAAATAAAATCCAGAAATGTTGCCTCTTTGAACACTGCCTTGAGTTCTTGATGTGTCTATTAAGATTTTACTGGTGGTGGGTTTGACTGTACTTTTGTTAAGTGATTTAAAAGCAGGCAATGATTGAAAGGCTGATTCGCCTGGCCAGTTTCTGGGATACAGTACCAGTCAAACGTCTGGACATACCTACTCATTCCAGGGTTTTCTTTATTTTTTAAATATTTTTTCTACATTGTAGAATAATAGTGAAGACATCAAAAATATGAAATAACACGTATGGAATCAAGTACTAACCAAAAAAGTGTTAAACCAATTCAAATTGAATATTTGAGATTCTTCAAAGTAGCCACCCTTTGCCTTGATCACAGCTTTGCACACTCTTGGCATCCTCTCAACCAGGTAGTCACCTGGAATGCATTTCAATTAACTTCTTGAGAATACAGGGGGTGCTGTTTCGCATTAGCATAATTGCCTCTACAGACTAAACTGCCTCTTATTCAATTATTGCTGTTACTATATGCATATAACCATATAGCATTGGATAGAAAACAAGCTATGGTTTCTAAAACCGTTCCAATTGAGTCTCTGAGTCAAACACAGGTCATTTCACAGCACTTTCCCTGAGCCAGAAAAAGATTGCAAGATGTGTATGCTCGCTTCAAAGCTCTGCCTATATATGGTCACGCGACCTATGACCCGAATGACACTTCCTTCTTCTTCCTCTGGGTGTCTGGAAGACGTCAGAGGAGAAATTTTTTGTTTATCTTGTACTGACGTGAAATAAGACCTATTTCTTTAGCGTGACCGACAACTTCCGGTTTCTGAAATGCGCGTTTTCAGAGGTGGCATTGTCTTTTGTTATGCTGACGTTACGGATGAAAACTATCTCCGTGTCGAAGTTTGTTTGATACATGTGACCATATCACCGTAATGTATGTTTTTTCAATATAGTTTAATCAGATTATTAGAATTTTTTCGGGAGTTTTGCCGTGTTCCGTTCTTTGAGTTTTTTAACTTTGGACATGGACCGTGCCAGTCGACCAGTACCCAGGCTAAATGAAGAGGGGAAGTTGCCATTGTGAATGGATTGAACGACTCATCAGGACTAAGGACACCTTGATCAACATTCTGATGAAAGACCAGCAATAGTAAGACCCAATTTACGATGTTATTTCATATATCTGTCGTGCATGTGAACTGGTCGGGCGCGTCCAGCTGGTTTTGGCTGGCCTGGTTATGCTAATTAGCTAGTTATGCTAATTTCGCTATAAAACATTTAAAAAATCTGAAATATTGTTTGGATTCACCAGATGTTGGGCTTTCAATGTCTGTACGCTGTGTATTTTTTCTGAAATGTTTTAAGACAAGTAATTAGTTATATAACGTTGGTCTCTGTAATTGTTCTAGCTGCATCAGCACTATATCAGATTGCAGCTGCAATGTAGAACTGTGATTTATACCTGAAAAATGCACATTTAAAAAAAAAAAACTATGCTATACCATAAATATGTTATCAGACTGTCATCTTAAGAATTTTTTTGTTGGTTAGTGGCTATCAATATCTTAGTTTAGCCGAATTGGTGATAGCACCTGATGGAGTAAGAAACTGTTGGAGTAAGAAAATGGTGTCATTTTGCTAACGTGTTTAGCTAATAGATTTACATATTGTGTCTTCCCTGTAAAACATTTAAAAAATCTGAAATGGTGGTTTTATTCACAAGATCTGTGTCTTTCATTGGGTGTCTTGGACTTGTGATTTAATGATATTTAGATGCTACTATTTAATTGTGACGCTATGCTAGCGATGCTAATCAGTGTGGGGGGTGTGGGGGGTGCTCCCGGATCCGGGTTAGGTACTCTGTAGAGGTTAACAGGTGTGCCTTGTTAATTTGTGGAATTTCTTTCCTTAATGCGTTTGAGCCAATCAATTGTGTTGTGACCAGGTAGAGGTGGTATACAGAAGATATCCCTATTTGGTAAAGACCAAATCCATATTATGGCAAGAACAGCTCAAATAAGAAAAAGGAAATGAAAAGGAAATGAAAAGGAAAAGTGCAGTCGCAGAAACCATCACTCGCTATGATCAAACTGGCTCTCATGAGGACCGCCACAGGAAAGGAAGACCCAGAGTGACCTCTGCTGCAGAGGATAAGTTCATTAGAGTTAACTGCACCTCAGATTGCTTCCCAAATAAATGTAGACACATCTCAACATCAACTGTTCAGAGGAGACTGCGTGAATCAGGCCTTCATGGTCGAATTGCTGCAAAGAAACCACTACTAAAGGACACCAATAAAAAGAAGAGACTTGCTTGGGCCAAGAAACACGAGCAATAGACATTAAACCGGTGGAAATTTGTCCTTTGGTCTGATGAGTCCAAATTGGAGAATTTTGGTTCAAACCAAGACACGAGTAAGTGAATGGATGATCTCTGCATGTGTGGTTCCCACCGTGAAGCATGGAGGAGGTGTGATGGTGTGGGGGTGCTTTGCTGGTGACACTGTCTGGTATTTTTTAGAATTCAAGGCGCACCTAACCAGCATGGCAAGCACAGCATTCTACAGCGATACGCCATCCCATCTGGTTTGGCTTAGTGGGACTATCATTTGTTTTTCAACAGGACAATGACCCAAAACACACCTCCACGCTGTGTAAGGGCTACTTGACCAAGAAAGAGAGTGAGTGAGTGCTGCATCAGATGACCTGTCTTCCACAATCACCCGACCTCAACCCAATTGAGATGGTTGGGGATGAGTTGGACCACAGAGTGAAGGAACTGCAGCCAACAAGTGCTCAGCATATATGGGAACTCCTTCAAGACTGTTCAAGAAAGCATTCCAGGGGAAGCTGGTTGAGTGAATGCCAAGAGTGTGTAAAGCTGTCATCAAGGCAAAGGGTGGCTATTTGAAGAATCTAAAATCTAAAATATATTTTGATTTTGTATAACACTTTTGGTTACTACCTGATTCCATATGTGTTATTTCATAGTGTTGATGTCTTCACTATTATTCTACAATGTAAAAAATAGTACAAAAAAACTAACTTGAATGAATAGGTGTCAACTTTTGACTGGTACTGTACATCAGCAAATAACTTTTTAAGGATCAATTAATTCACATGGCGTATTTAGCATGCTAATGCTGTAACTATGTACCGTGCATTCGTAAAGTTTTCAGACCCTTTGACTTTTTCCTAATTTTGTTACGTTACAGCCTTATTCTAAATTGCATTACATTGTATTTTCCCCCTGTTCAATCTATACACAATACCCCATAATGACAAAGCAAAAACATGTTTATTTTTTTTGCAAATGTATTAAAAGTTTAATAATGAAATATCACATTTACATAAGTATTCAGGTCCTTTGCTCAGTACTTTGTTGAAGCGCCGTTGGCAGCGATTACAGCCTTGAGTCTTCTTGGGTATGACGCTACAAACTTGGCTCACCTGTATTTGGGGAGTTTCTCCCATTCTTCTCTGCAGACCCTCTCAAGCTCGGCCAGGTTGGGTGGGGGAGTGTCGCTGCACAGCTATTTTCAGGTCTCTCCAGAGATTTTAGATCGGGTTCAAGTCCGGGCTCTGGCTGGGCCACTCAAGGACTTTCAGAGACTTGTTCCGAAGCCACTCCTGCATTTTCTTGGCTGTGTGCTAAGGATCATTGTCCTGTTGGAAGGTGAACCTTCGCCCCAGTCTGTGAACCTGCTCCAGAGCGCTCAGAACTTCATCAAGGATCTATCTGTACTTTCCACTGATCATCTTTGCCTCGATCCTGACTAGTCTCCCAGTCCCTGCCACTAAAAAAGTATCCCCACAGCAAGATGCTGCCACAACAATTCTTCACCGTAGGGATGGTGCCAGGTTTTCTCCAGATGTGAAGCTTGGCATTCAGGCCAAAGAGTTCAATCTTGGTTTCATCAGACCAGAGAATCTGAGAGTCCTTTAAGTGCCTTTTGGCAAACTCCAAGTGGGCTGTCATGTGCCTTTTTACTGAGGAGTGGCTTCCGTCTGGCCACTCTACCATAAAGGCCTGATTGGGGGAGTGCTGCAGATCTGTGCCTCGACACAAATCTGTCTCAGAGCTCTACGGACAATTCCTTCGACCTCATGGCTTGGTTTTTGCTTTGACAGGCACTGTCAACTGTGGGACCTTATATAGACAGTTGTGTGCCTTTCAAAATCATGTCCAATCAATTGAATTTAACACAGGTGGACTTCAATCAAGTTGTAGAAACATCTCAAGGATGATCAATGGAAACCGGTTGCACCTGAGCTCAATTTCGAGTCTCATAGCAAAGGGTCTGAATTCATATGTAAATAAGGTATTTTCTGTTTTTTTTTCATTTATAGATTTGCAACAATTTCTACAAAACTGTTTTTGCTTTGTCATTATTGGGTATTGTGTGTATTTTGATGAGGAAAACATTTTGCTTAATCAATTTTAGAATAAGGCTGTAACGTAACAACATTTTTAAAAAGTCTAGTGGTCTGAATACTTTCCGAATGCACTGTATATCTGGTCTGTAGGGTTGTTTGTTGCCATTCATCTCCAAGGCGAACAGAGTTCATCTCTAGACCGAGGGTTAGCCGGCGTTGTATTGCACACACAGCAGTCGTGCTCTCTATCTGGGGCTGGATTTCAAAAGGTTACTGCCTGCAGCCTCTGAAAGGAAACGAGATATGTGCAGTTAGAGAGGGAAAATAATGTGACCTTTTTACCTTCATCTAATGAGCACATCAAATGTTTGTCTGATCACAGAGGTCTTTGGACTTTCGGCGGTCATGAATAAACGATGAACCAGTTCACCCTTACAACGACTTCTCTACATTTTCCCATTTACTTTTTAGTAATTTAGTGGACACTCTTATACAGAGCGACTTAGTTTGTGCATCCATTTTAAGGTAGCTAGGTAAGACTATCACAGTGATAGTAGTTGCGCCGTGCGAAAATCATAACAAGAAAGCTTAATTTGAAATGCTTTTGTGGCTCTTTTTTTGGTGTGCATGCACCGGTTAGGTGGTGTGTATCATGCGTACACAACCGGTTCCCTTCTCATTGAAGACCGCAGGGGGTTGACCGTAAAATACCTTTTTAATGGACAATGCGGGCTGAGGCTATGCAGATACTTTGCCCTTTCCTGACATTGGAGCTAATGCACACGTGTCACTGGCGCTCACACCATAGAGAGGCGCTCGCTATTTGGCAGCTCCTTCATTACAGCTTCACCTCCGCTGCTGCCGGCTAATATTTCACTGATGAAAGCTGGAGGCCAGACGCAATTTGTCTGGTGAAATCCATACATTCAACTCTTAAATCTCAGTCAAGTGGCTCACGCTCACTCTTTTCCCCTTGGCATAGGACGTTTTGATTAGCCGGGCATTTGAACCAATTCAGACGGTTTAGGGAAATGGTTTTCTATGGCTACGCTGGGTAACACATTTTTTCTTCTTTTAAATCAGTCCCTTCTCAGACTGGTGTTGAGCATGCAGAGAGCTGTGGCAGCCATTTTGACTTGCTCTCAGATGACTGTAGTTGTTACTGGTGGCATTTAGCTTTGTCCCTTTCTCTCTTTCTGACAGCCCTGCTGTGCTCGACTTTCTCTTAAATGGCAGAAAGCTGAGGAAGGAGTCTGGGTGTCTCTGGGGTGCTTGGTCGGTTGATCACCTTCAATGTTCGGTGGTGCTCGCCCTCACCTGGCTCTCGACATGGCTCAGTGGGTGGCGGTTGCTTAGCTGCTGATATAGGCTTCACACACAGCCTTCAGGAAAAAACTACACACCACACATACACGAGACACGGGGCACACACACACAGAGGGCTAAAGTTAGCAAGGTGCTGACTTGCCGGGTTGAGTTGAGGCCAACGGAGTGAAAGTTTAACTTGGTTATTATTCCATGGAGGGTGTTTTTTAGCCTATTTGTTAGATCACAGAGCTCACCTTTTTTAAGCTTTTTCTTCCAGGAGGTCACATTGTCAACTGCCCCTGTGTTTTCCTCAACATCGATATACCCGGAAGTCTGATCTTATTAGCTCGACCTCTTGCTGTGGTTTATGCTGCTCGGTTGTCTCTTCGACACATGCTGTCCCTCGCTCGCGTCAATCACATTGGAAACCTACCGGCATCCGTCTTTACTGTTGCGTTACGTGGCTGAGGTTTGTTGTGTTAAGTCAACACATTGCCATATATCAGTGTTTCTCTTAAACCATTCTTTGCCCTTTGCCTCATCCCTCCCTCTTCCGGCATATAGCTTGCTGCCAGCCTTTCATCCATATGCATGAAGCCCGAACCAAGAGGACCCGCTGAATATTCATGGGCAAACCCTCTCTATGCCGACTGTATTATGAATTCCCTTTATTATTAATCTGTGCAGCTGCAACGCTGCTGCCGAGGAGGGTCGCCTCGCCCTCCCATCAAACGCACTCCTGGTGAACCGGCAAGGACGGTGTACTCGCGAGGATGAACACCTGCACCCCTCTGAGAGGTGAGGCGGAGATGCCCTCGAATAAAAGATGAGCTATTCACACCCCTCGTCAGAGACAATGGGCCTTTTCCATGCCTCCCATACAGCTGTAATGGCTACTCTGCATAAGGGGGAGCATAAAGGGGAGCATCACCCCTCACACACACACACACACACACACACACACACACACACACACACACACACACACACACACACACACACACACACACACACACACCACCACACCCAGCCCTATGCATTTTAGATGGGGCAGCTCTGCCTCTTTTGAAAGGCTTGGAGTGTGTTTAACCAAACAGGTGCTTGACCCCTCATCCCCCCCCCCCCCCCCCCCCCAACTTTGCACAAGTGTCTTGGTGTGTGAAGGAGCAGCTAGTGGTTAACATTAGGTGACAACTGTAACGTCGGAGCCACTTCAGGGTCGTCTGTACCATCATGTCCACTTGACAAGAAGAGAAGACATCCTAACCCCAGGCACTTGTGTAGACCTGAGAGGATTGGAAAAGTGTGATCCATCTGGAGGGAATTCCACCTTACGCTGGAGCTATGCTTTTACCGAATTCCTTATACATATGCAGTCTTTCCACATCTACGCAAAGTGCCTAGGGGTAGGATCCAAGGATTCACTTGGAATTTGGGAACAGTGGTCACTCATCTCAGACCACTGTTAAAAAAACGATTGTTCACATGAAACCGTCACAGCTTCTCCTTGATTGTCTCCGCCACGCCAAACTACCGTAACCCTACGATATCTGCAAAGTCGTGGCACATTCAAAGGATCCTCCCGTGTGTGTGTGTGTGTGTGTGTACGCTAGTGTGTGTTTTTGCGTGCCGTTCCTCCCTACTGCTCCAGAGCGCTGCTGACGATGGCAGATGAATGGCCTGCGGTCTGTTGACGCTAACGTACACCGACAGCTGCCCACTCGTTGCTATTAGGCTGGTCGCATGCCTGCCTCGCCAACTAGCGCCATCTGGATGCCCGTGTGGGTTATATCAGAGATATGCGGGGGGGGTTGTGTTGGCGTGAAAGCCTACCACTATGTATACTACAAGCATGTATAATGTAGTAGATGGCGCTAGGTTACTGTTGTACCCAGCTGGGAGGTTTTTGAACAGTGTTTTTCAGTGGTGATACCCTGCGAAGTGGGGATATGACTGTTTGCGTGTCGCTGTCAGTTGTACGAGATGGAAGAAGGTTTGAAAACTGCCTGGGAAAATAGAAAGAAACAGACCTCACGAGAAAGGAGTGTTCTCATCGTTGGTTGCTGGGTTGGACTTTAACTAGTACCCTCTTTACTGTGTACTACGTAGCTTGCGGAAAGCGACAGAAAGGGATACTATACGGTAGTGGACTACTAAATGCACTATTGTGCCTAAAGCATAGGGTACTTTCCACTCTTCAAAAGTTGGATTCTGGCAAATAATGCATTTGGTCTCAAGTGTATCATCTGTCTTTTTCTGTTTTGTCTGTAAGCTCAATTGGAGAAAAATAACTTACAGAATCTCTCCCCTCTAGCACAATGCCATCTTTATGACTATATGGCTACCTCACTTATGAAAACCCATTTAGGCCAATGTTATTATTTGGGCACTGCTTGCTTAGGGGAGAAGGCCAGTGTTACAGATATGGCTCTAATGTCCATATCTTCACAATAGAGTTTTCAAAATGACTTTTTGGTGATCGTGCCGGGACATGATGATATTTCTAGCCTGATGAGATTTGTTTTGTGTTGGTGTGCACGTGAGTGTGTTTTTATATATATATAAATATATACAGTGGGGCAAAAAAGTATTTAGTCAGCCACCAATTGTGCAAGTTCTCCCACTTAAAAAGATGAGAGAGGCCTGTAATTTTCATCATAGGTACAGTACAACTATGACAGACAAAATGAGAGAAAAAAATCCAGAAAATCACATTGTAGGATTTTTTATGAATTTATTTGCAAATTATGGTGGAAAATAAGTATTTGGTCAATAACAAAAGTTTATCTCAATACTTTGTTATCCTGTCTAGGATCAGCGTGGCGCTAGCGGCACACCCCCCCCCCCCCCCCCACTGAAAGTGCCGCGAAATTCAAAAATTTTTTTTTTTTTAAATATTTAACTTTCACACATTAAAGTCCAATACAGCTAATGAAAGACACAGATCTTGTGAATCCAGTCAACATGTCCGATTTTTAAAATGTTTTACAGGGAAGACACAATATGTAAAGATGTACATCTATTACCTAAAAACACATTAGCATAATCCACCATCTTTTATTTGTCCACCAACACCAGTAGCCATCACCAATTCGGCTAAACTAAGATATTTATAGCCCCTAACCAACAAAAAAACTCATCAGATGACAGTCTGATAACATATTTATGGTATGGGATAGGTTTTGTTAGAAAAAAGTGCATATTTCAGGTAGATGGCATAGGTTACAATTGCACCCACCGTCACAAATGGAATAGAAAAACTACTTAGAGCAACGTGTTTACCTACTTACTAATCATCAAACATTTCGTAAAAATACACAGCATACACGAATCGAAAGACACAGATCCTGTGAATACAGACAATATTTCAGATTTTCTAAGTGTCTTACAGCGAAAACACAATAAATCGTTATATTAGCATAGCACATAGCACATAGCAGCCCAGCATTGATTCTAGCCAAAGTGAGCGATAAAAGTCAACATCGCCAAAAGATATTAATTTTTTCACTAACCTTCTCAGAATTCTTCCGATGACACTCCTGTAACATCATATTACACAATCCATATAGAGTTTGATCGCAAATGTTTATATTTAGCCACCAAAATCATGGTTAGACAATGTGAAATGTAGACAAGCTGGTCAGAAAAAGTCCTTGCGCCACTTAGACAGTGATCTACTCTTATACATAAATACTCATAAACGTGACTAAAAAATATAGGGTGGACAGGGATTGATAGACAATTTAATTCTTAATACAATTGCGGAATAACATTTTTTTAATTTATCCTTACTTTTCAATACAGTTTGCGCCAAGCGAAGCTACGTCAAAAAACATGGCGTCCTAAGCCACTAAAATGTTTCGACAGAAACACGATTTATCATAATAAAAATGTCCTACCTTGAGCTGTTCTTCCATCAGTATCTTGGGCAAAGGATCCTTTCTTGGGAGCAATCGTCTTTTGGTGGAAAGCTGTCCTCTTGCCATGTGGAAATGCCAACTGCGTTCGGGATGAACTGAAAAGCGTGCCCAACTATTCACATCGTTGCAAAAATAAATGTCCCAAAATCGCACTAAACGGATATAAATTGCTATAAAACGCTTTAAATTAACTACCTTATGATGTTTTTAACTCCTATAACGAGTGAAAAAATGACCGGAGAAACATAACAGGCTAAACTAACGCTTGGAACAGGAGAGGGTCGGTGTCCTCCACGCGCGTGACGCACCAAGAAAAGACTTGCTAGCTACAGGGTTTTTTGATTTATAGGGCCTGTGAACGCGCAATCGACCCCATTGGAATCGTCATCACGTAAAGGCATCCAGGGGAAGACGTAAGAAGTGTCCGTACAGTCATAGCAATAAGAGTGCCCTTTTAACTGACTTCAGAACAGTGGCCAACATTTCTGAAATCTGAATCCATGTCAGGGAAATTGCTGTAGAATGGGCTCTGTTCCACTTAGACAAAATTTCAACTCCTATAGAAACTATAGACTGTTTTCTATCCAATAATAATAATAATATGCATATTGTACGATCAAGGATTTTGTGGGAAGCCGTTTCAAAAATTACCCAATTAGCATAAATAGTCTTAACAGCGCCCCCATCCCCAACAGGTTATATACCCTTTGTTGGCAATGACAGAGGTCAAATGTTTTCTGTAAGTCTTCACAAGGTTTTCACACACTGTTGCTGGTATTTTGGCCCATTCCTCCATGCAGATCTCCTCTAGAGCAGTGATGTTTTGGGGCTGTTGCTGGGCAACACGGACTTTCAACTCCCTCCAAAGATTTTCTATGAGGTTGAGATCTGGAGACTGGCTAGACCACTCCAGGACCTTAAAATGCTTCTTACGAAGCCACTCCTTCGTTGCCCGGGCGGTGTGTTTGGGATCATTGTCATGCTGAAAGACCCAGCCACGTTTCATCTTCAATGCCCTTGCTGATGGAAGAAGGTTTTCACTAAAAATCTGACGATACATGGCCCCATTCATTCTTTCCTTTACACGGATCAGTCGTCCTGGTCCCTTTGCAGAAAAACAGCCCCAAAGCATGATGTTTCCACCCCCATGCTTCACAGTAGGTATGGTGTTCTTTGGATGCAACTCAGCATTCTTTGTCCTCCAAACATGACGAGTTGAGTTTTTACCAAAAAGTTCTATTTTGGTTTCATCTGACCATATGACATTCTCCCAATCTTCTTCTGGATCATCCAAATGCTCTCTAGCAAACTTCAGACGGGCCTGGACATGTACTGGCTTAAGCAGGGGGACACGTCTAGCACTGCAGGATTTGAGTCCTTGGCGGCGTAGTGTGTTACTGATGGTAGGCTTTGTTACTTTGGTCCCAGCTCTCTGCAGGTCATTCACTAGGTCCCCCTGTGTGGTTCTGGGATTTTTGCTCACCGTTCTTGTGATCATTTTGACCCCACAGGGTGAGATCTTGCGTGGAGCCCCAGATCGAGGGAGATTATCAGTGGTCTTGTATGTCTTCCATTTCCTAATAATACTCCCACAGTTGATTTCTTCAAACCAAGCTGCTTACCTATTGCAGATTCAGTCTTCCCAGCCTGGTGCAGGTCTACAATTTTGTTTCTGGTGTCCTTTGACGGCTCTTTGGTCTTGGCCATAGTGGAGTTTGGAGTGTGACTGTTTGAGATTGTGGATAGGTGTCTTTTATACTGATAACAAGTTCAAACAGGTGCCATTAATACAGGTAACGAGTGGAGGACAGATGAGCCTCTTAAAGAAGAAGTTACAGGTCTGTGAGAGCCAGAAATCTTGCTTGTTTGTAGGTGACCAAATACTTATTTTCCACCATAATTTGCAAATAAATTCATTAAAAATCCTACAATGTGATTTTCTGGATTTTTTTTTCTCATTTTGTCTGTCATAGTTGAAGTGTACCTATGATGAAATTACAGGCCTCTCTCATCTTTTTAAGTGGGAGAACTTGCACAATTGGTGGCTGACTAAATACTTTTTTGCCCCACTGTATATATATAGCTTTGCCCCACAGTGTGTCAGTGCGGATGCCAACCTCCTTCAGGATCGGCCCTAACTGCCAGGCTTCTGTGCCCTGCCTGACTGTAACAGTCCCCCCCCCCCACATTGTGCCAACGACCACACCTCCACAGGGTGGGGGGGGGCAACCTTTAGAGAGACAGACAGATAGAAAACCCAGAGATATTGAGATGTGGGGGAAGAGAGAGACATTTTGTTAACAAGGATCGTGGCGATATAGAGAGACCGAAAGAAAGACAGAGAAATGCTCAGCAAAAAAAGAGACCGGTTGATAGAGCGAAAGCGATTGGGGACAGAGAGAGCACATCGTTTGTAGACATCATGTATTTGTATCGCTATATTAAAAAAAAAAAAAAAAAAAATATCTCTCGCTGTGTTCAAGCACTGCTTCGTGAGGTATAGGGGTGGTGGTGGTTGAGTGATTGGTTGACTCCGTGATTGATAGGATTGTGACAGGCGGAGAAGCTTCATTTCTTTCTCTCCCTCCTTCGTTCCCTCGCGTTTTTCACGCCAAACCCTGCATGCTGCTAAACCGCAGGTGGACTAAGCCCGGACAGACCGACTCGCCGATAGACAGACTCTGTGTCCACCCTCACCCGATTAAGGGCATCTAGCAGAATTAAATATGAACGTGATTATTGCATGAAATAATCTATTAACAATATTTAAACACCATAAGACCAGAGAGCAACCCTCAGCCAGCCCTCATGTGTCCCCTTCTGTAATCCCAAAGGCAGTGTTACACATGCTAATACGACCAGCGCGCGGCATTATGCAGTTGATTAGCATCCTCAAGCCAGCGTCAGTATGGCCACAGTCACGGCGGTGGCATTTGCACAGTGAATAGGGAACGTGGGACGTGCTCCCTGGCTGTTTTGTCGCCCAGGTTGGCCTGAGACGAGAATTTTCCCCCAAAAGCACTGTGTTCTGTCTTTTGTTCTCACATGAGCGCACGTGCACGGTTAAAAACACACACACAGGCCCCCACACACCTGCGCACTTCTCTTCTCAAACACTTTTCTCTACCACACATGGCAATCCTGTCCATGTTAGCACTAGAGGACAACCAGGAAATGGAATTAGCCATGAGCACGTGCCGAATCCGATTGCCACACCCCTATAATATAATACTCACCACAGTCAAACCAGCTTCAAAACATACAGGCTTTCTTGCGTCGACGCGTATATTTTGTATATATATATTTTGCGGCAGGTAGCGTTGGGCCAGTAACCGATAGGTTGCTGGTTCGAATACCCGAGCCGGCAATGTGGAAAAATGTCTTGTTCTGCCCTTGAGCACCCCCCAGTTAACCCACAATAACTCCTCCCCGAGCGGCGATAATGTGGAGGTCGATTAAGGCAGCCCCCCAACTCACCTCTCTGATTCAGAGGGGTTGGGTTCAATGCGGAAGACACATTTCAGTTGAATGCATTCAGTTGTGCAACTGACAATGTACTCCCTTTCCCTATACAGCATAGTCTCACCTCTCCCTCTCTCCACACAAAATGAACAGGGCACAGTGAGTCCATTGTGGTTAGAAACGGAGAAGGGTCACTTAGGTGAAGGAGAGTGTTTATCATTGTGGTCTACCTCTCCTCTCTCAGGTGGCTACGTGTCCACTATAAGACCAGCTGGAGACAGAGGAGCAAAATGAGCTCCAGATGTTCTCTCCTGCTGGAGGGAAGAAGAGAGAGAGAGGGAGGGAGGGAGGGAGAGGGAGGGAGGGAGAGGGAGGAAGGAAGGAGAGGGGGAGGAGAGGGAGAGAGAGGGGGAGAGAGAGGGAGAGAGAGAATGAGGAGAGGTGGGGAAGAATGAGGAGAGGTGGGGAAGGAGAGGGGGGAGGAATGAGGAGAGGTGGGGAAGGAGAGAGGGGAGGAATGAGGAGAGGTGGGGAAGGAGAGAGGGGAGGAATGAGGAGAGGTGGGGAAGGAGAGAGGGGAGGAATGAGGAGAGGTAAGGAGGGAGGGAGCGCAGGAGGGATGGACAAATGAAGGGAGGGAGAGAATAAGAGAGTATAGGCTCCTGAGATGGAGAGAAGGGGTGAAGAAAGATGTGCATTGCTATTGTGCTCATTCTATCAGAAGCTTTAGAAGTGGCGTCTGAAGAGTTTGGTAGGTGTTTATTGAAATGGAAAGTTCTTTGGGTCATTTCAAAGGACGACACATGGTGTAATTAGTGGTGTTAATGTCTTTCCTTTCAATGCCGTTGCATTGTTTTGATGAGGGCCGTTGAGCACGACTGTCAAAGCCTCTGTCTGATTAGTTCGGAGAAAAAATATCTCTTCCCTTTGCATTTTCATGGAAACCAAGAAAGGATCATCAACACCTATGATGATTGTTTTGCAATTAGTTCGGATCATGCAGCAGCTACATGTTCTACTTTGTGTGTTTGATTGTATGTGTATCATCCAGTATTTTGAGTATGTACTGGTACATTAACAAAAAACTGGAAACGTCAATAATACAACCCATTGAATGCGACCCACCCCATCTGCGGCAGTGTTTCCCTCCCCTCTGCGGCAGTGTTTCCCTCCCCTCTGCGGCAGTGTTTCCTTCCCATCTGCGGCAGTGTTTCCCAAAAACACTGCGGCAGTGTTTCCCTCCCATCTGCGGCAGTGTTTCCCTCCCATCTGCGGCAGTGTTTCCCTCCCATCTGCGGCAGTGTTTCCCTCCCCTCTGCGGCAGTGTTTCCCTCCCCTCTGCGGCAGTGTTTCCCACCCATCTGCGGCAGTGTTTCCCACCCATCTGCGGCAGTGTTTCCCACCCATCTGCGGCAGTGTTTCCCTCCCATCTGCGGCAGTGTTTCCCTCCCCTCTGCGGCAGTGTTTCCCTCCCCTCTGCGGCAGTGTTTCCCTCCCCTCTGCGGCAGTGTTTCCCTCCCCTCTGCGGCAGTGTTTCCCTCCCCTCTGCGGCAGTGTTTCCCTCCCCTCTGCGGCAGTGTTTCCCTCCCCTCTGCGGCAGTGTTTCCCTCCCCTCTGCGGCAGTGTTTCCCTCCCCTCTGCGGCAGTGTTTCCCTCCCCTCTGTGGCAGTGTTTCCCTCCCCTCTGCGGCAGTGTTTCCCTCCCCTCTGCGGCAGTGTTTCCCTCCCCTCTGCGGCAGTGTTTCCCTCCCCTCTGCGGCAGTGTTTCCCTCCCCTCTGCGGCAGTGTTTCCCTCCCCTCTGCGGCAGTGTTTCCCTCCCCTCTGCGGCAGTGTTTCCCTCCCCTCTGCGGCAGTGTTTCCCTCCCCTCTGCGTCAGTGTTTCCCACCCATCTGCGGCAGTGTTTCCCACCCATCTGCGGCAGTGTTTCCCACCCATCTGCGGCAGTGTTTCCCACCCATCTGCGTCAGTGTTTCCCTCCCCTCTGCGGCAGTGCGTTTCCCTCCCCTCTGCGGCAGTGTTTCCCACCCATCTGCGGCAGTGTTTCCCACCCATCTGCGGCAGTGTTTCCCTCCCCTCTGCGTCAGTGTTTCCCTCCCCTCTGCGGCAGTGCGTTTCCCACCCATCTGCGGCAGTGTTTCCCACCCATCTGCGGCAGTGTTTCCCTCCCATCTGCGGCAGTGCGTTTCCCTCCCATCTGCGGCAGTGCGTTTCCCTCCCATCTGCGGCAGTGCGTTTCCCTCCCATCTGCGGCAGTGCGTTTCCCTCCCATCTGCGGCAGTGTTTCCCTCCCCTCTGCTGCAGTGTTTCCCTCCCCTCTGCGGCAGTGTTTCCCTCCCCTCTGCGGCAGTGTTTCCCTCCCCTCTGCGGCAGTGTTTCCCTCCCCTCTGCGGCAGTGTTTCCCTCCCCTCTGCGGCAGTGTTTCCCACCCATCTGCGTCAGTGTTTCCCTCCCCTCTGCGTCAGTGTTTCCCTCCCCTCTGCGGCAGTGTTTCCCACCCATCTGCGTCAGTGTTTCCCACCCATCTGCGTCAGTGTTTCCCTCCCCTCTGCGGCAGTGCGTTTCCCTCCCATCTGCGGCAGTGTTTCCTTCTGCTCTGCGGCAGTGTTTCCCACCCATCTGCGGCAGTGTTTCCCTCCCATCTGCGGCAGTGCGTTTCCCTCCCATCTGCGGCAGTGCGTTTCCCTCCCATCTGCGGCAGTGCGTTTCCCTCCCATCTGCGGCAGTGCGTTTCCCTCCCTATCTGCAGCCCCACGTTGCTCTCCCCTAGTAGCTAGCCAGCCTCGCGTCATCTGACTCTCTGGCCATTGTTTCCCTGTGAGAAGCTCAGCCAAGGGGATCATGTGTCCCAGGGCCCGAAATAGCCCCCAGCCATGGAATAACCAACTAATGTCATTAGGAAGCTGAACAAACAGGTTATGAAGGCCTGCAGGAGGGAGAGGGGGATGGAGAAGAAGAGGAAGAGAAAGTGAAAATTCAGTGGCCTCCTCCCTAAGGAGTCGACTTCGAGTTTTAGCGCCGTTTAATCAGCCAACAAGTGGCCACTTTGGAGGAGTGTGGTAACAGCCTCCCCAGGGGGTAGAGCGAGGGAGAGAGCGTGTGTGTGTGTGTGTGTGTGTGTCTAGACTTTTGTGGCTAGTAAAAGAGGGAACATTCACTGCAGTCTTTGAGCACATACGAGGATGGTCTGTGTGGGTTTGTCTGCCAATGTGTGTGAGTAGTACACGTGTACCTGTGTGTGTGGGCAACTGAACATGCATGTGTGTGTGTAAGTGGTTACGTCAATCATAATGTGACAGCAGTGGCTGCACAGATTGGGTGCGTGCATGTGTAATATTCCCCCTGTTTGAACTTGGCTGGTAGGTTTCACGGCCCGATGCTTGCATAGAGATCATATTAGGCTTGCCAAGTCAACCTTTCGGGCACTGTTTACTATAGTATATTGTGTCTGTGTCCTTTGGTGTTTTAAACATAACACGTCATTTTAGCTCAATGCTTTTGTCTCTGCGCTTGTGTGAAGTTGGGCCTATGCGTGTTTCCACGCACGTTAACACCGTGCACCACAACATGTGCTCACACGTCCCTGAAACGGGATACGTGTGGTTGTGTGTCCACCCGCCTTCATGCACAATTCACATGCGTTATGACTCGATCATTTTAAGGTAGCACCTCTGCTCCAGTTTGAGCACATAACCCACTTTCTCACAATTCGCTTGTGTGCCAGCTACTGCTCACATCAGGGCGGAAGACCAAGTCGGCTTCGGTTTGGCCACATCTGGGACTGTGCAATGAGCAAAACAGATGAGTACTAGACAAGATGAACGGAGCCCACCCTATGTCCCAAGTGGTGCCCTATTCCCTATATTGTGCACTACTTGTCACCAGAGCCCTGACCAAAGGCAGTGCACTCTACAGGGAACAGGGTTCCGTTTGAGACGTGACCCGTGTTTTTCAGGAACTCATTTCACACCTAATGACACACAGCACAGAAAGGAGGTCACTGAAGTATAGGGAGAGACACCAGACCATGATCTCCACTGCTCTATCTCTACAATTATACCAAATGCTTGTGTGTGTGTGTGTTTGAGAGAGAGAGAGCCTCCATCTATGTAGCCACCGAAGCCCACTCCTCCTGGAGATGGACCAGGGCGGTGGATTGTTATTGCAGATTGCCTTTTGAAGTAAGTGTTTGTCATTGAATGTGGTGGTCAGTTTGCATTATGGTCCACTATATTAGCTGATTGGTGTTTGGATGCGCATTAGGTTGAGATTGAGATCTAGTTTGGTTTTTATGGGGGGGGGGGGGGGGTGCAAACACACCCAATTCAGTGTCCGGTGTCTTCGATTAAATGTATTAGAATATTTTCAAGTAACCAATTGATCCCCGCCTGAAATTATGTGTTTGTGACATACTGTGCTTGCAGGCGTGTGTGCACTGTCTTTTCGTGTGTGTGTGTTTACATGTTTACGTACACATTTATATGTTGGTTTCTGTTCCCATATGCCTGCCTACTGTATGTGTGTATAAGGGAGAATTTACATATTTCCGCGTTTCGTCTCTAGTGTCTCCATTCCGCAGCCCAAGACTTCATTGAAGTAGCGTAGCTATGGCAACGCAGAGCCACACTGCAAGGGAAGAGGTTTCTGAGAGTTTATGTGAAGTTTAAAAATAGGGAGTAATTAATACGGGTATTTGTGCCGCTCAGAAATAGCTGTGTTATTCATTCATGAATGCATATTTGGAGGATGTTTGGCTGCTATGCGCAAATAAATAGAACTCCGAACAAGCTACAGTGGAGTGTAGAGAGTAGTCCACATAATGTCAATTTAAATAACACTACTATGGCAATAAAGAAGAATTGCCACTTGCCATTTTAGAACGCATCATAAGTGCTGTGGATGTTGTCTGTCCAATCAGAGCCAGTCTCTTCCTGAACTTTGTCCCCGACACACTCTCTACAGGTTCAGAGTACACTCACAGGAAGTTGTGTTGTACAAACACCTCTATGGAAACAATACCTATCTACACAAACCCTTCTAGAGAAACGATACTTACACTATATATATATATATATATATATACAAAAGTATATGGACAACCCTTTATGTTAGTGGATTCAGAGATTTCAGCCACACCCGTTGCTGGCGGGTGTATAAAATCGAGCACACGGCCATGCAATCTCCATAGACAAACACTGGCAGTAGAATGGCGTGGCTGAAGAGCTCAGTGACTTCCAACGGGGTACCCACCGTCATAGGATGCCACCTTTCCAAGTGGAAGCGTCTAGGCGCAACAATGTCTCAACCGTGTAGTTGTAGGCCACACAAGCTCACAGAACGGGACCGCAGAGTGCTGAAGTGCATAAGAATTGTCCGTCCTCGGTTGCAACACTCACTACCGAGTTCCAAACTGCCTCTGGAAGCAACGTCAGCACAATAACTGTTCGTCGGGAGCTTCATGAAATGGGTTTTCATGGCCAAGCAGCCACACACAAGCCTAAGATCACCACGCGCAATGCCAAGCATTGGCTGGAGTGGTGTGAAGCTTGCCCGCCATTGGACACTGGAGCAGTAGAAACGCGTTCTCTGAAGTAATGAATCACGCTTCACCATCTGGCAGTCTGACGGAGAAATTCCAGGGGAATGCTACCTGCCACAATGCATAGTGCCAACTGTAAAGTTTGGTGGAGGAGGACTAATGATCTGGGACTGTTTTTCATGGTTCGGGCTAGGCCCCTTAGTTCCAGTGAAAATAAATTGTAACACTACAGCATACAATTACATTCTAGACTATTCTGTGCTTCCAACTTTGTGGCAAAAGTTTGAGGAATGCCCATTCCTGTTTCAGCATGACAATGCCCCTGTGCACAAAGCGAGGTCCATAAAGAAATGGTTTGTCAAGATCGGTGTGGAAGAACTTGACTGGCATGCACAGAGCCCTGAACTCAACCCCATCGATCACCTTTTGGATGAATTGGAACGCCGACTACGGGCCAGGCCTAATCGCCCAACATCAGTACCTGACCTCACTAATGCTCTTGTGGCTGAATGGAAGCCTTGTCCCCACAGCAATGTTTCAACATCTAGTGGAAAGCCTTCCCAGAAGAGTGGAGGATGTTATAGCAGCAAAGGGGGGACCAACTCCATATTAATGCCCATAAATTTGGAATGAGATGTTAGACGAGCAGGTATTCACCTAACTTTGGTCATGTAGTGTTTCTCTCATACACTGCTGCTCAGTCTGTTAGAAAGTGAAACAAAATGGCATCAACAACAACAACAAACAAATTGTCTGGATCTACCGAAGAAGCCAGTAGCTATTCCCTGTGGACACAGCTACTTTATGGGCTGTATTAATGACTTCTGGATTAACGATGATCAGTGGGGTGTCAACAGCTGCCCCCTGTGCAAGAAATGCTTTATCCCAAGTACTGAGAAAAAACACTGCTGGCAGAATTAGTGGAGAAATTGAAGACGGGACCCCAAGCTGATATTTCTGCTCGCTATTACACTAGACCTGGAGATGTGGAGTGTGATGTCTGCACTGGGAGAAAACTCAAAGCTGTCAAGTCCTGTCTGGTGTGCCTGGCCTCATACTATAAGACTCGCCTCCAGCCTCACTATGAATCTCCTGCCTTATAAAAAGCACAACCTGGTCAAAGCCTCCACACGACTACAGGAGAAGATCTGCTGCAATCATGACAAATTGTTTGAGGTTTACCGCCACACATATCAACAGTGTATCTGTTAATTAACAGTGTTTGTCAGATGAACATAAAGGCCATGATACAGTCTCTGTTACTGCAGAATGGACTGAGAAACAGAGGAAATTGGGGGGGGGGATCCCATCAGAGAATCCCAGAAGAGCCAGGAGGAGATGCAGGACGTAGGACAGGCTGCGGAGTCACTCGAACTCTGTGCCCAGGCAGTGGTGGATGACTGTGAGAGGATATTTGCGGGGCTGATACGCTCCGTTGAGAGAAGACGCTCTGAGGGGAAGGAGCTGATCAGAGCCCAAGGAAAAAAGCTGCGTTTTATTCGGGCTGCAGTGCGACTGAAGTAGTAGGTGGTTGAGCAGAGGAGGGGAGATGTTGAGCTGGAACAGCTCTCACACACAGAGGATCACATCGATCTCTTCCAGAATGTCCAGCCTCTCTGTGTCCCTCCTGTATCTGAGGCGTTACCCATTATCACTGTCATCCAACAAGTTTCCTTTTGAGGTTGTGAAGAAATCAGTGCTGGGAATGAAAGAGCAACTTGAGAATGTATTGGAAGGAGGGAATAGCCATGGTAACTTGAAGGGTTCAGCTCAAATTGAAGCCCAACGCAGCACATTTCCAGTACATTTCCATCTGTTTCTGAGGGGGGATACAAAGGTGACTGGCAATTATGGGGTCCAGTCCTATCCTGACCATCCAGAAAGATTTACCAGGTGCTCTGTAGATATGGTCTGTATGTAGCCTTTGACTGGGAGGTAGAGTGGAGTGGGAAAGGGCCTTGTAAATATACTGATCAAAAATATAAACACAGCAGAAACCATCTCAGTGAAGTTTATCTGCGTGCTCGTCGTCCTCACCAGAGTCTTGACCTGGCTGCAGTTCTCCATCGTAACCGACTTCAGTGGACAAATTATGCTAACCTTCGATGGTCACTGGCACGCCGGAGAAGTGTGCCCTTCACTGATGAATCCCAGTTTCAACTGTACCGGGCAGATGTCGTGTATGGCGAGCGGTTTGCGAGTGGTTTGCTGACGTCATCGTTGTGAACAGAGTGCTCCATGGTGAAGGTGGGGTTATGGTACGGACAGGCATAAGGTACGGACAACGAACACCATAGCATTTTATCGATGGCAATTTGAACGCACTTTGTCTTGCCATTTATCCCCCGCCATCACCTCATGTTTCAGCATGATAATGCACAGCCCCCTGTCTCAAGGACCTGTACACAATTCCTGGAAGCTGAAAATGTCCCAGTTCTTCCAGGGCTTGCATATTCACCAGACATGTCACCCATTGATCATGTTTGGGTTGCGCTGGATCGGCGTGTACGACAGCATGTTCCAGTTTCCGCAATATTGAGCAACTTCTCACAGCCATTGAAGAGGAGTGGGACAACATTTCACAGGCCACAATCAACAGCCTGATCAACTCTATGCAAAGGAGATGTGTCGTGCTGCATGAGGCAAATGGTGGTCACACCAGATACTGACTGGTTTTCTGATCCACGCCCCTACTTATTTTTAATGATATTTGTGACCAACAGATGCATATCTGTATTCCCAGTCATGTGAAATCCATAGATTAGGCCCAAATGAATTTATTTCAATTGACTGATTTCCTTATATGAACTGTAACATAAATTGTTACATGTTGCATCTATAATTTTGTTCAGTGTAGTTTATTTAGTGGACTTATTGCCTTTCTCGCTCTAGGTAAATATATTTTTGCTTTTGATACTTATGCCGTGTTGTAAGTGCTGTAAATAATGATTTAAGATTATTATACTTTGGCACAGCAGGGTCTCCTTCGGTCTTCGTTGTCGACTGTGCTTTGAAACCTTCACCTTGTGGTGTGTGCCTGTACTGGAGCATGTCGGAGTACACTGTGTTCTCATGTTGGCTTTCACAGCCGGGTCAGAGAGGTGAACTGAGACACTGACACCAGATGCTCACACACCACACACACACACACACATCAACCCATCCAACCAGCTTTATCCCCAGCTCACCAGAAGTGCTGTCCACCGCGCTCAATTAGCTTGCCCCCCAGACTGTCCCTCGCCAGGGCAAAGCTCAGTCCGAGCCCTGATGGGGAGGAAAGAAAGGACACAATCCATGTCCTCCGGTATAAACACAAATATAGAAATGTCAGGAGCCGGGGGATGCACTTTATTCGGTGCCCTGTACCACCAGGCTGGCCCCACTCCTATCCTGCTCCGGCACCCTGCTTCACTCTGCGGAGTTGGCGCCAAGTGCACTCCACTTGGAATAGGCCTACAGTTCTGGACAAATTAGAATGCATCGCCACTCATTGGCCATTAAAACCACAATGACAACACCGCGACAGATGAGTTTGCAATCTGTCAAGACGGCCAGCTGTTGTACCCCCTGAGGGACGTCCCCCCAAAAATTCCTAGCTTCGACAAAAGGACAAAGGTCGCCGAGGGACTTGATTTTTAATTAACGGACTGCCATTGTCTGAATATTAGCGGAATATATTACGGTGGCCTGGGGATGACAAATGAGACATGGTGGCGATCCAGGTGTTAGGAGCGATGTTACGTGTTGGCGCATGGTTTATGGCGGCTGGGCCACTCCAATCAGTGAAGAAAGCGATCTCTCCCTCTCTCGCTCGCGCAATGCTAGTATTGACTAAGTTCGAGGCGGTTGCGTG
The DNA here is from genome assembly GCF_029448725.1 of Salvelinus fontinalis. NCBI lineage: Eukaryota > Metazoa > Chordata > Actinopteri > Salmoniformes > Salmonidae > Salvelinus > Salvelinus fontinalis. The sequence continues at coordinate 46,376,882 of NC_074678.1, read as the reverse complement.
TGTGAGGTCTGTTGACGCGCTGTGTGTTTTCTCCCCACGACACACTTAATAACAAGCAGTCAGCATGATCACACGCAGCGCCACACATGCATAATGCATAAACGAAATGAATCTGTCTGCACTGGCAAGGCTTAAAAGGCACCCGGCCCCACCTCTCCTTCCTTCCCTCCCTCCCCTCTTCCTCTTCTCTCACCCACCTCCATCCCCCTCTCTCACCTTTTTATTTGGTTGCTCTTCTGCAAGGTTGGACTGTGTGATCAGGCTAAGAATGCAGCTGTTTTTCCATTTCAATTATGGGCTGCTTTGAAGTGCTAGATTTCACCCAGGGGAGAAATGGACCAGATAATATCCTTTGTCAATCACCTGGCTCTACTCTTCTCTCTCAGCCTCGGTCTCCTTCACCCTGCCTGCCCTGAGCACAGTGGCAGCCTCCCTCAGTCTCTCTATGCTGCAGGTCTCCTCCAGAGGTTTGGCCAGAGGTAAAAGCCTACTTATTCAGTATCACATTGTCCTTGGATATTTTCCATTTGACAGTGTGATTAACCGTAACTGTATTGCCAGCCTTTAAAGCGGGGAAAGAAAATGGTGACGACGCTGATCCCCTCAGCCTGGGATGAAGATGGGTGAAGGCATGCCCGTCTTTCTGCCTCAGTCACACACGTCGACCAGGCTCCAAGAGACTCCCGGGCAATGTTCCATTCCATGCACCGTTAGGATACAACGCTACTGAGAACCTTTGTTTCACACCGTTGACGCACAACCCCTAAAGGGACAGTTGATGAACTGAAAAGAGGGGAGTGTGAATAAGGGAGAATGAGAGAACATAGATACACACTTAACGTGATTGAATGTTTTAACTCATTGTCGTGCCATCTCATTATGACGGTAATAAGCATGACGTTACCTCATGACTTCCCACAACCAGTTATGGATCAATGTCTGCTTTCAATCCAGCCCCTCCGTCACGACCATGACCGAGAAGGGTCCTCTCCTTGGAGGCGTGCCAAGGTTTAGTCCTCAGACAGACATGCTCTCTGACACGCCGTGCTGCCTGTTCATCTGAGCCGCTGCACTACACCGCCTTCGCTCTCTCCCCACGGGGGGGGGGGGGGGGGGTGAGCACTTTGGCATCTCCAGTGATCTGGGTCACGGCGCAGCAGGGTGGCATGCTGTTGACGACGCTGATCCCCTCAGCCTGGGATGAAGATGGGTGAAGGCATGCCCGTCTTTCTGCCTCAGTCACACACGTTGACCAGGCTCCAAGAGACTCCCGGGCAATGTTCCATCCCATGCACCGTTAGGATACAACGCTACTGAGAACTTTCTGGAAAGTTCTAGAAACGAGCTTAGTTAAATGGAACATTTGTTGGGCGGGGAAGACCTTACCGAACACATCAGCAGTGTGTCTGGCCATTTCGTTCCAGTGTTTACCGATGCGCAGGGCAAGCTAGTCACGCTTGCTCATTGAAACTTGTGCACGGGTCTGATAACCAGACGCACACTATTTCTTCATAACCAGGTGACATCCTAGGAACTAATGGATTCATTCTCGCTGCGTCTAATGTGCAGTGCATCCACGTCAGCCCAGAGTAGGGGGAGCTGCCTCATATGCACAATGCAGCTAGCTGTCTGGCTTACTGTTGCTCTCTCTCCGAGTCGCTAGGCAGGAGGCTAGCAGCGCTTGTCAGCCGGGATCTCTTGCCACGCTGATTGGACTGGCTGTCACGTCGGGCTTAATGGGCTCTGACTGCTTGCTCTCCTATCTGAGCCTCCACACACATCCCAGCAGTCCCGGCTCTTGAAGTTTAGAGGCATCGCTGCCTCCCAGCAGTGGATCTGAAACCCTTATTACATAAACCTTGTTTAAGGGGCTGCTCGACCCAGGTTCTGACTACTCTGCTTGGAAGCACGCTTTACAGAACGCGGTCCCGTGTGGCCACATGTAAGGGTGTAAGCATGTCCATGGTTAAGCGATTCTCGTCGCCTTCTCCACTGACGCAACCATGTTTACTCTCTGATGAGTAACCTCTTTAATAGTTTGACAAATTTGACGTATTTGCATAAAACCCATCCCGACCGACTCATATGGGCCATTCTATGACGTTGATTTCCATTCCCTCGGGAACCCTCAACCGTTGCACATTTTTGTTGTTGTATTTCAGTACTAGCATATCTTGGCTCAGTAGAAACACATATGGTAGTGCTAGAATAGAACGTCATCGTGCAACGACTAGAACGATTATCAAGATTGGGCTTTAAACTCGACAAGAGGATAGCAACACAGACTTCTGTCCCATATGTGGCATAATTATCCCCAACCACAACCAGCCTGTGTGGAACCTTCCAGCAGTGCTCAAAGTGATCCCCCCGGTGTGCCACAGAGGTGAGCCGGCCTCAGATCAATGGGCTTGAAGGTCATCGGTTTTTATCTTTCTCTTGTGACCGGGGGAAATCTGACAGGGGCCAGCGGTGGCTTGTTAACCGGGTCTCGGCCAGCCAAACAGCAGGGCTTGAGCCGTCAAACCATAGAGCAAACTGAAAGGGCTAGCGTCGGATTAGCCTTAGCAATTGCGCCAGTGGAAAAAAACAGTGTCTTCTGTTTGCATGAGGCAGGTTTCTTTCACAGATGTTTGTCACTAAATGACCATTTAGAGCCCCCCTGCTCCCTAAGCTTATTTGTGAAGCCTATTTGTCAGGAACCATGGGGTTTATGATGCTGCGCACAGATGAGATTCATTTTCATACACACAGAAAGAGAGAAGAGGAGTAATTGAGTAAGCGATGGACTAAAAGAGAGAGCTGGAGAGATGGTGGGGGGCAGAACAAGGTCTCAGTTGTTGTATAATTAACTAGTGACTGCGCCAGGATCGCAGCTTCGATTACTGTCCTTCCCAGACACACAACACAACCCAGCCATCCTCAGGGCAGCATTTGGCTCGTATTTATTTAACGCATCTTAATCGTGTTTGAGTTGAGCATAATTCCCTGCCTTTATCTTGCGGTGAACACATTGTTCACACACTATAATATCAGCATCTCCTTTTACTGGTGCTGACCTCAATTTACCCTGCTGCTGTAGTACCCAATTCCCCGGCGCATCTGACCTGAGGCGCTAGCGGCACTTGAGGTTTGCACCTGACTGACTTACCACCGGCTCTGGTTACAGAGTGAGCTTGTCGGGGAATGAGGCGATGGGTGTGGAGGTGTAAGCTGCGAGGCAGAGGGCAGGGCGGTGCTTGACTTGGCAAAATCAGCACTTTTTATTTCGGGGTGGTAAATGGGTTACCTGCCTGTGTTGCTCGGTGAGGCTGAGTAATGCCTTGTCTTGCCAACAGGCCCCCTAGCTGCAATTAGAAGAGCTCTTCCTCTCTCTTTCTCTTTTTTGTTTCTGTCTCCTTTTCTGTCACTGTCTACCCCCCCACTCCAGACAGTTACTCCAAAGGGACTAGAAAGACAGCATGAGTCTCTCTCTCTCTCTCTCTCTCTCTCTCTCTCTCTCTCTCTCTCTCTCTCTCACTCACTCACTCACTCACTCACTCACTCACTCACTCACTCACTCACTCACTCACTCACTCACTCACTCACTCACTCACTCACTCACTCACTCACTCACTCACCCACACTCTCACACACTCACTCACACTCACTCACTCACTCACTCACTCACTCACTCACACTCACCCAGCACTCTGATCTTATCCTGCCTCAGTTAATGATTTTTAAATTCCTGCATATTTATTATGTCATGTAGCGTAACATGGTTCATTGGGATTCTGACCTTGTGTGAAAATGTTATGACGAGTGTGTGGAAGGGGGTGTTAGTATGTGTGTCTGTGTCTAGAGAAAGACCGAGATTCCTGAATGTTGTCTTTATGATAAGATTGTGTAGGGGAGGGGTTGTCTTTGAGCCCCTGGTAAATCTAGGTCACCCATAGTGCCACAAAGTGGTCCTACCATAACCATCCAGTACAGTATCCAGTGCGAGTATGACGGTAGCAGATCGGTAGCACCACCACATGCGTTTTACTGTACTTTCAGCCAACCCATGAATCATTTGGACAAAGGCCCGACTCCAAGCCCCTGAATCGACTGATGAAATAAGTTCTGCACTAAGCAGCTTGAGGGCCCCTTCTTTTGAAGTGATGAAGAACACACACGTGCACACCAATGATGCATATAAACCCTGGATTGTTGATGCTATGTATTAGCCAGTGAGAGGCTTTGAAGCCACCGGTCGGCCATATTGGCACACCCCAGTAGGAGCAGTCCTCCATTGGAATGAATGGGATCCTACAGGAATTCAATTACATGTTTCAAGGACAAAATGACATGTATTTTTGTTATAGTGGGGACAGTAATATTAGAACTTTCCAGAAATTGTATTTGAAGGAATTTTCTGGATATATGTTTTAATTTCTTATTTTTATGTTTAGCTCACATAACATCATTTAAAAGTAAGCAGTTTTTATTTAACCTTTTATTTAACTAGGCAAGTCAGTTAATAGTTCATTATATTAAGAGGTCTATAATAGAATACATAAAATAAAATATGGTAAAATAAAATAAATATATACATTAATAAATGCATATTTATAGCTTCCCAAAAAAATGTTGACAATGGTGAGGGAGTGCCAAGATGGAGGCGCACTGACTTCAAAACATTGCCCCCTGTCAGTGATCTAGTGTGCATATATAAATCCTTGGTGCACGCACTCGTGCATGATCTCATGTGAGCATGCACATACATAATATATGCCCACACATCTCACATGTATATTGTACACAGACAAACACACATTGCCAATATCATTTGACCAATGCACAAGTGTGCACGCACCCAAATCCAACCTCCGACATCCTGTCTTCTCTCCCTTTCATCGCTCCCTTTCTTCGAGTGCAGTGATGACAAGCCAGTGGCACGGATTCAGAGACACCAAGGACTTTGTATCGGAGGGGTAGCTCATCTGAAGAGCGAATTAGAGAGAGGAGACCTACTGTAGCCTTATTTACTGCCATTAGTTGACTAATGATGCCTTTAATTAGTAGTGACATGCGCCGTTAATTTAATCAAACTGTTTACAACTGGCCCTGTCAACGAGATTCCTCCAGACCCAGATTGATGTTGTCATGGTGCTGCACTTTGTTTAATTATTGGACCGCTTAAATAGTGGTGTGGGAGGGTGGGTTGTTGAGCGACATGGTGCATGTATGTTTCATGTGCATGCGAGTACATGTGCATGCTAGTATCTACGCTATTATTACGCTCATATTATTTTCATCTATTTGGTGTTTGCGCTTGTAATGAAAGCATATCAAATGTTTAGTTCCAACCTACCCATAATGCATTGTCATACCTCCCTCTCCTCGTTTCCAATCTCGTTAAAGCGTTACAGGTTGTTGTGTGCCAGGCTGGCAGCGACAGTCAAGCCCTTCAACTGTCGGTTGTTGTTTGCTTCCTGAAATGAAATTAATCAGTTGCCCCCTAAACTGTTCTTAGCGTATTGGCCCGATTATATGGAGAAAGCTACTAGCTACACATATACAATTAGCATTAGCTGGGCAGAAATAGCTGAAACACAGCAGTGTCCTAACCCAGTCCTCTTTGAGCAACACTTTACTTAAAGCCTGCAGGTATCATACAATACTTTAGAACTTGGCATAAACATGTATGAACTGTTATAATGTATTATAAGGCTTCATTAAGCTGTATTCTGATTCTCGGTCTGGGGTTATGGGCAACATCTACCTAATGTGAGCTGATTTTAATTTTGTCCTGTGTGTTGGTGATGCCCGGCTGTGCCCAGTCCTTGGTTGATACAGTTTCTCTGTTGTTTTTTCCCATGAAGAGGGTGGCAGAGGGGGGTGAAGACCGAATGTGCCCCTGTGGCACCGCTGCTGACAACCATTTGACATTTGACCTTTTGGCCTGCTGTGACGCCATTTTCTCTTAAAGGCTCAATATAGCCACTGCAAATCATGGCCCAGAGTCTTATGAAATCCAACCCTGCTATGACTGGGTCTCTGAGAATTGTCTGAAATATCATTCTTTTCCCACTGGAAGAAGAAATTATTGAATTCATGTACTTAACTGAACACTTAGTGAGACACAAAAGGAAACTCAAGGTTATGTTAATATAAAATTGCTCTTTAATCAGATAATTTGGTGAAATTGTACCTCATCCTGGAAATGCTAGAGACCGGCTTTGATTGAAAAAGACCCCCAATTCCCCACTTCTAACAAAGAGCTAAAGAGAGAGGGGGAGAGAGGCGAGGGAGCCCAAATAAATACGCTTTCTGTTGGAGATGGAGAACGAGGGAACAGACGAAACGCGCAGTCAGCAGTGCCTCCCTCCACTTCACTTTAACTCCATTACACACAATTGAGTGTCATTTACTTCAGTGCGTTTGTTGCAGGTTGGCATTTATTGAGATGACTCATGTACTGGAGGCAGCTCTGCAGAGTGGTCACTAGCTGGCACAGCCACGAAGTCATGAAATCTGATTTTAAACCTTAACCATACTGCTAACCCTAATGCCTAGCCCTAACCTTAAATGAAGACCAAAAAGCACAACTACAAAAAATGAATTTGTACGATATTGACTTTGCAGCTGGCCCATCTAGTGGAAACCGCTCCGTTCTGCCTCCGGGGCAAGACTCATGACAATGAACGTCAATCTGCACATTTGTTTTGACTCGCGCGCCTCTCAAACCTGCAAAGGCTGGCCTGCCTTGCAGTCTGTCTTCTGTGGTACACAAGTGAGCTACAGAGAGGGCGAATGAGAACGACAGTGTATTTTCCTCGTTCTTTCTCGCGCACTCTGTCACACGCATGTGTATAAGCCCACAGTCTCTCTCTCTCACTCTCTCACACACACACACACACACACACACACACACACACACACACACACACACACACACACACACACACACACACACACACACACAGCAGTCAGAGCCGTCAGTGTGCCGGGGCCTGTTTTATCTGCAGCTCACAGTGGGTAGTGTGAAAATGCCAGGCCGCCAGTCATCCTGGAGGAAGTGCCGCGCTGCAGATTAGAAGCCCAAGCTGCAGCAGCTGAGTGGAATGGGACACCACCGGGCGACGCTCACACAGCAAACGTTCTGAAAACCAGAAAATATAATTATCTCTCTCTCCTCCTTGGTCCGCTCTCTCTCTCTCTCTCTTGCTCGCTCCGTTGTTCCTCTGAGGATGTTTTCCTTGTGCGTACTGTAGATATTTGAATAACACATGTGATATGGTTGATTTAGATAAATTGTGTCCAATAGTCAAAGTTCCTCTCTTTGACTGTGATTCTGGTTGTCTCTACTGAATGACTGGAACAGCTCGTTAGTCTGTTGAAGATGATCTGCTTTGACACCAATGGAAGCCCGTGTCTTTCTTCGTACATGCGAATGTGTGGTGCACGTGCATCTGTGTAAAGTGGTTTGTGGGGTCACACAGAATTCTAGTTCTTATGTTGTAGGTGAATGTAGCCTAAAGCGTATAAAGGCATAAAACAGTCCTTGTGTTGTGTGTTGCAGGACTCTGCCCAGGACGGAGTGATCACCAGAGACATCCACCGGACGTTCCCTGCTCACGACTACTTCAAAGACACTGATGGAGACGGGCAGGATTCCCTTTACAAGATCTGTAAGGTACGGATGGATGGCACTCTTTTAAAAAAAAAAAAGAAGAAGAAAAAATTGTGTCTCTTTTCTGTATTTTGTTGTTTTCTTAGGGTTTGGTAGTGAAGAGGAGACAGGAAAGATAGAAGAGAGTATGAGTCAGGCCAGTGGGTGGGATACCTGTTTCGATGGTTCTGTACCACTAAAGATATCCAGGATCACTCGCCAGAGCAGCTAACAGCTTACCTTGTATGTTAAACTTGGATATGAATAAATAAGTACACAGAACCAGACCTGGGTTCAAATACTATTGAAAAGCATTGCAAATACTTAATTTGTGCTTGATTGAGCTTGACTTGCTTAATGGACCTATAGAAAAGTCCCCAAACTGCAAACCCCATTCATCCAGCACTCCAAGCAGGCTAGATCTTACTCTCAATGTATCTGAACCCAGGTCTGCGCAGAACTATAAATGATAAACTGAAACGTACAAGCAAACACAAACCACACAATACTGTGCACACCAAGTTGCCATAGTAAAACATATTGGGACGCACAGATGCAGTAGCTGACTTTGTGACTTGCTTTTAGAGTTCGGAAACAAGCTACACAAATCAAATGTATATTTTTACGGGTCCAGAATGAAGCTACATGTGTCCCACGTCGTTTTTCAGACAACACAGAAGCATGCTGCGGCGGAGCAAATGTTGAGTGTCAGAAAGCCTTATCATCCTCTGCTCCCATCTAGGCCAGTTGAGTGCCAGGCTCTCATTTGAATGCAAATAAATGTAGATTGCCTCTTGATAAGGTTGGCTACATCCTGAAGAGACACACTTTTGTCTCCCATTTTCTTCCTAAAGTGTTTTATTTTAGGTAAGTTCAATGTACCTGTGATGTCCTTGTGAAGGAATGGGGTCAGGGCTAGTATGGTAGGAAGAAAAACCCCCAGCTGCAGACGGTTCTAGGACCCCCCCCCCCATGTCCCAAAAAATGGAATTCATTACGATCTAGAAGGCTAAAACTGATCCTAGATCAGCACGTTTTATGAATACAGTATAGAGGAAACAACAGGGCGACAATGTGAACATTAGGTCAAATTCCCCAGCATTCTCCCATCACGTGATTGGTTGTACCCACTGTTCCTAGGCCATCATTGTATATAAGAATTTGTTCTTAACTGACTTGCCTAGTTAAATAAAATAAAAAAAATGGGTCCGACTGGCAAATAGGGATGTCGTCTATCACGGCCCCCCATCCATCTAGCACTGTACATCCTTCAAGCCACGGCAAAGCGAGCTGAATGGCGACACTCCATCAAACCTTTCTCAGTCCGAGACAGCCTGGCGAGGTATAGCTCCGGGGGTGGCAGTTAAGCGTAGCGGTTAAGAGCGCTGGGCCAGTAACCAAAAGGTTGCTGGTTCGAATCCTCGAGCTTACAAGGTGAACAATCTGTTGATGTGCCCTTGAGCAAGGCTCTAAGCTCTTAATTGCTCCTGTAAGTCCCTCTGGATAAGATTGTCTGCTAATGACTAAAATGTAAATGTAATTATACTTTCATGTGAATTCTTTGCCAAACAGGAAACCAATTGAATAGGTGAAATGCCCATATTTCATTTTTATATTAAAAGCATTGGAGGGCGATTCAAGATACCCTTGTAAAGCTTGTTACAGCAAGCAAGATGCATGGAAATGTCGATTTCAATCCATTTTGGTAAGGTTAGCCGTTTCCACCAATAATTATGCCACTAGATGGCATGAACGGTCATGATGACAACTGACGGCAACCCTTTACACACTACGAGCTGTATTCTAACTTTAGATAGGTATGCGTGCTTAACTTCAATTTTTCGTGCAAGGCTCCAATTGACATCAATGAATGCTTATCTCAATACTGAAGCGGGCCCTTTGATGGTACGAGTCACAAGCCAGGTAGTTACGTAGCAGCTTATGTGTTCCATTATGTCACGCTTAGGACATGGTTAGGTAGACCCCCTAGGACAGAGGGTTCGAGTGAAGTCCAATGTATGCACTAGTAGGGCAGAATAGAGTTTCATGAGATGTAAACTAAGTACATATTATTGTCGTCTTTCCCCACAGTAGATTGATTCCCCGAACTAGATTTTGAGGAGCGAGTTACGCCAACTGCTTACCGACTGCTGTTCTTTTAAGAAGACTTGTGCAGGGAGCCATCTCTCTCTTTCTCTCTGCACACCCCCCCTCTCCCTCTGTTGTTAAATCTGCCCTTTGAAAACAGGGCTTTGCGTAGCTTCCCATCTCTTGATTGGCACAGCCAGATTAACCTGTCTAGGA